>NC_041398.2:218393249-218693249 GCF_900747795.2 Erpetoichthys calabaricus | reverse complement strand
ATACTTTTGTTTTTTGTCCACAGACCGGAAAACAAGTCTGATAATGAACATTGACATCATTTTTCAATTTTCTGCCTCACAATCTATTTAAAAAACAAAAATGCCAGGACTCTGTGTTTGTTTCCAAACCAGAGACTAGAGAGACCAGCAGAAAGTAAGATCAAAACAGTTTGAAAGTGGCTCTGAGAGACACATGATGTCTGCTATCTCTTTTTTGACATTTCCTTTCTTTTGCAATAAACAGGAGCCCGGCTGGTCTTCAACAATTCAACATCCCTCTGTTACTTTTTTATTACACAAGAACCAGAATCAGAATTCACTTACTAATGTGTACTAGGAATTTGTTTTGATAGTAAAGAGAGGAGAGGTTAGAAGCACTAGCTGATACCACGCATTGCCGCACCCACCACATGACAAATCAACTCAGGATCCCGGATTAGGGCCCGAGTGCAGCCATGCAACGGGTGACACCTCAGCACCACACTAGTTCAGAAGGAGTGGAACAAAGTGAGGTTTTTTATGGTGGCTGGAATGCCAATTCTGCCAACAACCCCCAGGTTTATCCCTGCAGGTTGGAGGGCCTACATGCAGGGCTGGATGCATATTAACGTCATACCCAGGTAGTAAACACAAAAATGTAAATTTATTTAAAAGACATTATTAATGGTGCAAATTGTTATTGCTGTTTGAAATTACTGATTTTATTTTTCACATGAGTGCAAAGCCCCATTTTTTGGCAGATACTTCTCTAGTGTATGAATGATAAACTCTCTTAGCTTGTCTCTTAGCTCTTCCTAAAATAATCAGGTTTAAATGCTTATTAGAAAAACCTTGTAATTGTAATTCTGAATCCTGTTATTCTGTTCAAAGAAGCAAATCAGTTGTCTTTCCTCGGGTTGTAAGGTACTGGTATTCATACAGTTCACTTCTGGGTTCAAAATGGCCAAAACAAAACAACTTTCTCAATAAACATCTGTCTATTGCTTTGCAAAATAAAGGCTATTCCATGTGATAAACTGCCAAAAAACTCAACATTTCACATAAAGGTGTCCACTACTGTTTTGAGAGAAGAGGGCAAACTGGATGTAAGACAGAAGAAGAAACGGAAAGCCCAGATGCACAACTGCATAAGAGTTCGATTCTGTAGTTTGAGTAAAACACCTTTACAAGTCTTCAGTTGGCTTCTACCTTAAATACAAGCCAAATACCAATGGGATCTGCAAAAGTGAAAAGACAACTCCAGAATGCTGGTCTTAGAGGCAGTGATTCAAGGAAAAGCTGTATCAGGAACTAGAACATAAAAGGAAAAGGTTAAAATGGGCAAATGTTTGGAATCATCCAGAAATCCATCATCCAAAATATGTGTTTCCCCATTTTAAGACACGTACACATGTATAGTGGACAAAAGCAGGGGCTTTTGAGCTGTCTCCAACCCTAGTCTGGATGCTGAGATCTGTATTCATGCACAAATGGACATTTTGATGTCAACCTGGATGATCCCACTTGTCCGTAGTTATCAGCACACCGCTGAATTGTTTTATCTGCACTGATTGACCTCATTAGCTGTAAATGAGCTGAAAATGACAAACACACTTCCCACACCTTCCAAGCAGTGTTTTTCTTGCTTTGACAATAAAGAAAACACTGCCGTAGAATTTGCTTTACTTCATTAAATAATTTTAACAAAGATTTCTGTGTTAATTCTCAACATCAGATTGATTTCCCAAAATTCACTTGATAAGACTTTGCACATCCATTTTCCTTCACAATGTCTATTATTAAAGTTGACAAATGCTGATGAACACACAGGTGAGAATGAAACTGAATTAGCAGCTCCTGTTTAGGATGCATTGATATTTGCACTGGTGCCTATTGTCTGTTAATTGTCATATTTAAAGGAAACTATTTTTAAGTAATTAAGGAAGCAAACTGTTAAAGAAAAAGTAGATTCTTAAAATAAAGTCAGTTCTGAAAGCTAAACAGTAATCCATCCATTTTCATTAAATAATTAACGCTGTTTTATCCTGAAGCAGTATGACAAAAACATGCTTTAGAATTTTCTTACACGAGTTAATCTCACACACAGAGGCCTGCTACAGAGCCTACAGAAATAAAGCTTGCTTCTGAATAACCAAAAATATTAATTGAAGGCAGGAGTTTGCCTCTGTATTAGTAAATGTGTGGCATAAAAACCATTCAGTTTCAGGGGTATTGAGAACAACAGGGGTATAGATTTGTGTGGTGCTGGGACCCATATTGGCTGACCAGGGCATGAGGTAAAAACCAGTATAGGACAAGGTGCCCATCCATCCATCACAGGGCAGCCCGGCACTCAGCAAGCTAACTACGATATGACACGTAGTTAACATTCTGCTTTTGGAAGGAAAGTGCTTGCAGAATACTCCGAATACAGACAAAAGACAACTTACCTAGAAATTGATTTAAAGTCAGTAGCCACTTCATTAAGTCCACTTATCTAGTACCTGTCTCAATAGCAGTCTGAATTCTTTAGGGCGTGAACTGAACAAACTGCTGGAAACATTCTTGAAGTATATTGATTGCATCACATTCTTCCTGTATATTTTTAGTCACACATTTATAGTGCAACTCATTTTTCTATCTCATCCTTGTTATAATAGGTTTGTTATAATATTAAGTTTAATATGTTTAATGTCACTGTCTCTGTACACACTATTATGGATTCATTCATACAGGCAGACCAAGTATGGTACGCAGGGGCTCAGCATTTAGAATTGCCAAGCCAAGCACAGGATTAGGTAGCCAAAAGACAACTGGAGAATTGAATAGACAGCCTAAAGACAGACTAGTATATTTCTGTCCTCTGTCAACACAAAATCCTCTTTCCTTGTTGGGAGAATGAGAACTGCATGTAGGCATTGTGCTATTCCTGTATTTTTGAAGGTCAGGTTTGAGTCCTTTCCTGTCCTTGTTTGGATCCAGAGAACGAGCCTGCACGTGGAGCAACCAGTATATAAGGATGGACCTACAGCCAATACACTTTGAAGCTAACGGGCGGAAGACTATGTCCTCCGTCCGGAAAATCCTTTCAGTGTGGCGACGAAAGATGGCAGGCTGCGTAGATCAAGACTCCCACATTCTTGATAGAGTCTGTCATAAGCTTCCCATCTGTAATAACGCGTAAGCCAATATTAAATAAAGTTTTTCTTATACTTCTCATGTAATCTTGTAACCGCCATATTGCATGTTGGGGGTGGGGGGATAACACCTTTTTAATTTATAATTATTTAAATTCAGGTTAATTAAAACGCCACAATTGAAAAGAACACATTTCCGGAGAGCTAATGCCTCTTAAAGAAACAACCCTAAAGCCATTTTATGGGCCAGAGATCTGGCAACTATGCTGGTAATATTGGTAAACAGAAGCTCAAGATGGGTCATGTAACCAAGCATTAAGTACTGACGCTACCAAGTTTGAATGACAATAAAAATTGAGATTCTTTAAACAAGGCAACAATCTGGTCCAATTTTGGTGTTCACATGCCCACCATAACCTTCCACCTGTTCTTTCTGGCAGAACTGTTCTACTGTATGTACAGAGATGCTCTTCTGCACACATCTGTTGTAAAGAGCTGTTATTTGATTATTAGTAGCCTTTGTTAGCTTAAATGATTCCTGCCACTGCTCTTACATTTCTCTCATTAATTTCACAGATATTTTCATAACAAATAGAAATACCACTTACAGAGATGTTTTTTCTTGATCAAACCATGTTAGTGATGAATAAAGCAGGTAAGTTTTGATACACACACAGTTTCGCGAAACTAATGCTAAAATTTGCTTTATAGAGGATTTCAAAAATGTGAAACATAAAACTCACTAGGAGGGTGGCGCAGTGGTAGCGCTGCTGTCTCACAGTTAGTAGACCTGGGTTCGCTTCCCGGGCCCTCCCCGCGCGCATGTTCTCCCCGTGTCTGCGTGGGTTTCCTCCAGGTGCTCCGGTTTCCTCCCACAGTCCAAAGACATGCTGGTTACGTACATTGGAGATCCTAAATTGTCACTAGTGTGTGTGCCCTGAGGTGGGCTGGCACCCTGCCCGGGGATTTGTTCCTGCCCTGTGCTGGCTGGTATTGGCTCCAGCAGACTCCCGTGACCCTGTGTTAGGATATAACGGGTTGGACACTGACTGACTAAAACTCACTAGAGCTTTTTTGGGTGGAAAACAAGGAATATTGCTCCCTAATGCCTCAGTCACACTTCAGTATTTACCTGTGTTCTTTTCTGTAGCTGTGTAAAGCATGTAATCCATGCCAAATCAATTCTGTTGATGCCTCTCATTCACATCATCGCAGAGAAGTACAGTATGTTTTTAAAAATTGTGACGTTGTATATTTTCTATATGAAGACACACCAACAAACTTAGTTTCCTCTGTCCCCCACACCTAGAAAACTCCTTATCCTAGCTAAGAATATGCACAGTTCCATTTTTTTTTCCTCACTAGAAATCTTTATTTAAATAATAAATGACATGCAAATGCATGCGGAATTAATGCAAGAAAATAAATAAAAACAAAAAAACTGAATTAAAACAGAAATCTCCATCAGCAGATTGCCCATACTAAAAAAAAAAACATATAACCTAAAATACACAAATGATCATACGCCATTACAACACCAGTTCAAATAACCACGAACTGGATTAGCTATATCCAAGCATTTAATGTTATGTTTTATTTAAAATCATTACCCATTGTGATCTATTAAGGCACAAACACAAAAATAAAAACATTCATTGAAATTATTTATGCCCATCATCAGCCTTTTTTTCTGCTAAAGAAGCTTACACATAACATTAACAAATGTGGCGCAGTGGTAGTGCTGCTGCTTTGCAGTAAGGAGACTGAGGAAGACTGTGGGTTCGCTTCCAGGTTCCTCCCTGTGTGGATAGCGCTTTGAGTACTGAGAAAAGCGCTATATAAATGTAATTAATTATTATTATTATAAATTTGATAGATATAATAGCCAATGTACATTAAAAACTGAAGCAAGCTAACTTTAAGGTAAATGAAAGAGGAAGTCAAAAAGATGGTATATAAAAAAATGAGACCACATCAGAAGATAAGAAGGACTTTTTGGGTGTGATAATGGATGAGTCTGATAATACCCTCAGGGTAAGGTTTAAATGTTTAATGCTTATAATGGACCTTAAGCTATGAGATAAGCACATGCTTTTCATGGGCAATGAAGACTTGGGCTACACAAGTTCTTATAGCTGATTATCTAAATCCTACATTTACAATAAACCATATTCTAAAAACAAATAGATGTGAAGTTGCAGAACTCTAGCAGCATATGTGCGGAAAAAGATTCAGTTAGCATAGTGTGATGAGCTAGCAGATGAGCTCAAGCCATATACAGAATATCATGCATAAGTACACACTATGTGTCTATGAGCTGAGTAAAGGCTCACACCAGAAGACGGCTACAGAGGAAAACCTGCCACTGTTCTCAAATTTCTCTCAATTTCACAGATCTTTTTTTCATAACATATAGAGAAAAGCCAAGCAAAATGACACCTTTTATTAGCTAACTAGAAAGATTACAATATGCAAGCTTTCGAGGCAACTCAGGCCCCTTCTTCAGGCAAGATGTAATCATTACATCTTGCCTGAAGAAGGGGCCTGAGTTGCCTCGAAAGCTTGCATATTGTAATCTTTCTAGTTAGCTAATAAAAGGTGTCATTTTGCTTGGCTTTTCTCTACATTCATAATGGCTAACACGGTACAACACCCTAGTACCTCATAACATATAGAAATGCCGCTTACTGTGATGTTTTTTCTTAATCAAACCCATGTTAGTGATTAATAAAGCTAGCAATTCTGTACTTTTTTTAGGTCAATCGCAGCATTTCTGGGTCTGACATCGTTTTGTATTCAATAGCCTCTCCTCGTGTCTTCAACTACAAATCTGCACTGAGGGTTTCAGCTGCTCTCAAAAAGTAATGAAACCCATAACAATAATGTGCAGTATATGATGCAGTACTTACACATACATGCAATATACACAACACAAGCATCTATTATAATATACAGTAGTGGTTCTCAATTTCTCTCCTGGAGGCCTCAAGTAGCTATAGGTCATCATTCCGTACAGTTTCTGCTTTTGATTGGACTCTGATACACAGTTTATGTGTGTGTGTGTTTCATCCATCCAGAAATCATAAACTGTTTATGCTATAATTTACAGAATGAAGCAGGAATCTGTGTGTGTTAGATGGTTAAGAATTTAAACTCTTTCCTTCTTTATTTAATGCCCTGGCTACTGAGACAATTATTTATTAATAATTCTACCCTGTTTCTCTTCTCAGTATTTTGTTGTGGTACTTTATGACACTTCTCTACTGCCAAGCTGTTCTCCTGCCCTTGGAAAAGTCATCTGAGGTACAGGGGGCCTTGAAGTCAATGGTTAGAACAGATCCCATCATCAGGTTGGATGGTCCAGAATTGACTCTATTATAGAATGCCTAGAAGGGGGTGGCTAGCCAGTTGACCAGGGCCTCTAGGAGCGTGACCGTCTGACTTTGTCTTTTACTATATTTCTTACAATTGATCATGGAACCCCTAGAGATTTATTTTATCCAAGGATGCTGCTGACTATAGTTTTTGTTTTCTTCTTAATCAATGGTTGGTTTATACTTATGTTACAGTTTCAAGCCACTTTGTTTTCCCATGTGTTGAACCATCATGCAATATACTCAAAAACGTACTGTGTATTGCAGGTAGTTAGTTACACTAACTAATGCACCACTGTGCCACCTTCAGGTTAATATTTAAAATATGATATGTTCAGTCAGCAATAGCACGTTATTAAAAACAGGCATGCAATTAATTTTTCTGGCAATGACTGCAAAAGCTTTCTGTACCTTTCTCTACATTAGTAATATAATTCAAGCAAAGGCTCATTGAACGCTTTACTTTAAAATAAAGTATCAAGCAGTTCAAAGTTGTAGAAAGACATGTTCAAAAGAAGACAAAGTAAATAATATGTTAAAAACTACAGTTGGAAAAGGATGAAAATTCACTTTAAAATAAGTATGGCAAACCATTTTGGAGCATCACATTTGGAGAAGAGAGCTGCTATCACAAATAGGCAACTCGCTGCAATTTCCAGTACAGTTGAATAAAGACTCTAAACACCACTGTGTAAACAACAGAAAAAGATGAGTTTGTTTTAATTTTAACAATTAAGAAAACTGGCTGAAAAAGTAAATTTTTGGTTGGTGCTCAGCATGAGTCAATGGCTCATAACAGAGTGGGATTTTATTCATTAATGAAGGAAAAAAATAGTTTGACAAAGTCACAAAGCTCAATGGTGCGTGTCCTGTCCTAACATAAAATCACTCCAAAATGGAGACATGAAACAAATGAATAAAAATGTTTCCATGATGACCGTATTCATACAAAAGTAAAACCAGATTTACTCCCTAGGAAGGTCTTAAAATTTAGCATGCAAATGTTGTGCCAGCTCTGATTGGGCTGCTTTCCTGCTTATTTAATTTAGCTGCTTGCATTTCAGCCGTGCCTGGGTAGTGAGGGTACTGCTTTAGATTTGTGGGTGGAAGTCATTTGGAACTTCTGAAACCTTCTGAGAATCACAATGCCAGAACAGCTCCAGGTCCAAACAGCAGCCTCTGATGCCCCTGAGGAGCTTCTCTTTGCATGAAAATTAATTTCAGATGGAGATAAAGCTACTTACTTACTCACCCGCCTTTGATATTTGTGCTTTAGGAAATTTGGACCAGATTTCTATGCATTCCCCATGGTATCTACAAAACTCTGTGCAATGTATGTTTGGCTCATCACATTTTCACACCAATGATCTCTTTTAATTTGGTTATCAATTTTTTTAGTAGCATCCTCTACAAAATCTAAAATATATTTATGCTGAAAGTTGCTTTATCTGTATATAGTAATATCTGAGGAATCTATAAAAATATGAAATATCTGAGATGGGCCTTACACACATGTGCAAGTCATGAAAGAAAAGGAAGAATTAATGGCTAAAACTGGTCAGGTGCCATAATCGTGATACAGTAAGCCAATAGGCCAGAGGGGGTCACTTACAAATTAGAGCTCTCATTGATGCCAAAAAATCAAAGCTGTGAAGCAAAACAAAACTGACAATACAAACGCAAGGTAAAGGCAGAGAGCAGATATATGAAGGGTACAAACAAGGACACATGGTTTGCTCTGCATTGATTTTCTGGCAAGTCTTCATGTCTGGTAACATTCAAACTGCTTTGGTTTCTTCCATTAAGCAGGCTCATTTTAACTCAATGGATTAGACCTTTTGAAGAAGAATTCCAAAAAGGACTATGTTAATTACAGCACATTGAGATACAGGCTACAAAAAGACTGTGAGACCAGAAGACATATATTAAGCAAGTGTGAAGAAGATTAAGAAAAAAAATAGGTTTTTCTCCTTTCTAAAGGCAGTGGTAATTTACTCAACATTCCAAGCAATTTTTTTTGTTTGTTTGCTTGGTCACTTGAGCTCTGCAGGAAATTACTGGAAGAGTGTGTATGCTCTGAATGTTGTCCTCTGTTCCTACTTTCTTGTTGGTAAGTTAGATCATACCACAGTTTCCTCACTCCCATTCGAATTCTCCTGAGAAACTAACAAAAACATAAAACCACCATGTCATTGTGACAAAACTGTAAACATTGGTTAATGCACCATTTATGTTTCATCATTGTGGTCATGAGGACAAGTTCAGAGTTTGAAAGTGGTAAATAAAGTACTGTAGGAAACGTCAGAAGCATCTGTTGTTCTCCACATTGATTTTGTCTAATATGAAAATAGGAAAGACAAGAACAGCTATCATTACGGCTGTTAAATGTTTATCTCTTTATAGTTCCAACACATGGCATATACAAATACAGTAAATACCGTATTGTTTCCGATTTAAGATGTTTTTTGCATAGGTTTCCAAACCTAAAATTGAGGTGCATCTTAAGTTCAAGTTATTTCAATTTTCACACCTCAAAAGACTCAAAATCATAGATTTTTGGGAAAGAATTATCAGTGAAAATTCAAACACAAATGATTAAAGGGAATGCAGTTTCAAGGGAAAGTAATTGCATTTTCACAAGCTTACCTAGCAAAAGCAATTTCATGAAAGAAATAAAAAAAAGGTCTACATATAATATGTCTTGAATAGATTTAGAACCAGCAGATTCTGCCTGTTAAAGAGATGTCCACTGTAAACAAAGGAAACAATAGTGTTATTTCATTATTGTTCACACATTGTATATTTACGGTACTTGCAATTCTTGCATAAACCAATATTTTTTTTTTTTTTTGCGCTGCAAATTAAATTAGACAGGGTCTTAAATTGGAAGCAATACAAATAGTCTCAGGGAACTGACAGATGCATCGAAAGTCTGATTACTACAAATACAAACAACAATTTATTAATTCATGACTGTTCCCAAGTTTTAACTAACATTGAGGTGGTTTGAGCAGCAAGAGATAAAGTGGTGGTGTTTGTTTTAAGATGGAACACAAGGGATTAACAGGCTAAGATCAGATTGGTTACTTCATTTGGCTACAAAAACAAAATGGTAAACTAAATCCTAGTCAAAACCTTATTGCAGTTATAACCAAAGTAAACCTTCCAATCTCATTTTCTCTTTTTTTTTATTTGCAGTGTCAAAACTAATGTGGCTTGTTTTCTTAGTTTACCCCAAGTTTGGACACTGGTATTTGTGAATCTTGATGTTTTATAGTGATAGTGTGCCAACATCATGCTACTGTTGGTTCTCAAAGCTTGCAATGGATGCCATCACTCTCAATAACATAATTTTAAAAGCTACACCAACTGAATCAGAACATTTTCTGATACAATCCTTACAATAAAAAAACTACAGCAGCAAGTGTTTCCTAATCAAATTCTGGCAGTAACAATTACATAAAAATGAAACAAACCATTCCTTAATGAGATCTTAACAATTACATGCAAATTAATATACTTCAGCTTCTTTCTGATAATTCTTTTTAGCAAATTTATTACATAATAACAGAAGCCACACTTATTAGCCATTACTTCATTGTCATGAACTTATGTAAATACAGGGAAATATGCAAACTTGACACCTGACTGTGAGAGCATACAGGTAATTCTTGAGCCATTACACATTACTTACAGTAAGATATTCATTTCTAAAACATTTTTCAGGTTTCGTAAATTTTACAGAAATATAATCATTTATTAATAACTTAATAAACAGCAAGCAGGCAGAAGATATGTACCTAGGAGATTATTTTAATATGTCAGGAGAGTAAATTTTACACAATTAGGGTTGTAATATTCCATCATGACTATGATAGTTCATAGTCTGAAAAAGCTGAGCTAAATAAATTAACCAAAGCAACACCACTCAGAATTTAAACAGATAGCCAAAGTGGAGCTATCTTGAATGGTGAACTTATTTTTCTAATAAACAAGCTTTCCTCCTGCTCTAGGCACACATTGCCTTAAATGTTACAAGTTATCACAGTATCTGCTGCCATTTACAGTTTTGTACCTGGCCATAGATTTTAAGGAGATTAATATGTCATTTAACTTCTGAGGGAAAATAAAATAACACTAGAAGGAATAACCAAATTCATAAATTGCCAGGGTCTTAACATTAAACTCCACTTAGCCGTGGCTGTATATTCCAATCACTGTGACAAGTTTCTGCCTGTTACTAAAGTCCTGGTTAAAATGACTCGAAATCTGAAGTTCCAAAGTAATTAAGCATATATCTATACATTTTCCTCACAGAAACCAATTCTTTTTGCAGAAATTAGCTGTTAAGTCGCTGAATCTCAATGGTCAGCCACACCCACATTACACGTTTACGCAGCCGGCTGTACTTACAGCTAAGTTTGTACTGGGTAGGAGCAGCTTGTGAGTAAGGAGGGCCTGGCCATATGTTGCTAACCAAAGTGGCATTACATAGAATTAACAGATTTATAAAAGTGAGACAGGAAGTTGAGTTGCATGGGTAAAGCCAATAACATATCACTAAGTGAATAAAGTAAAAAAAAAAAAAAAAAGACATCCCAAGGAGCAAAAGAGCCGTTAATCAAAGTTACAAACAAACAAATAATCAAAATGTAAAAAATTGAAGTTAACAGATAAACCTAAGATTCAAAAATAATAAAAACACAAAGTACTGAGTGATGGTCAGAAGCCTTTTAAATACTGTACATACTGTAAGTAAGTGAGCAAAATGGCTTCAAGTACCTTCTATGTAATTGCAGTTTCCAAGCAACAGCATCTGTACATCTTGCTAAGGTGTGGTCCTGGGCATAACAATGAGCTTTACATTGAGACAGTTTTAGTAGTTCCTCTTTCATTACTTTCAATACAACTTTTATTTAAAGAACTGACTTATAGTAATAGTACAGGTTAATATGAAAATCACACAGCCAGACACAAAGTTATTTACACCAGTGTCATTCTTAAAGGGAACTGTTTATAAGTAGTTGTCAGAATCCTATTTGGATAAGTCTTGATTTGTTTTGTTCAATTTGTTACAGTTATATTGCAGTAAATGTTTGTTTTTTCTTGAAAAATACTTGTTTTTGCTTCCAGGCAATCCTAAAAATGCATTAAGTGAGTTCAGTAAATGGATGGGTGGAGAGTGTTGGCTCTTTTACACTACACACTGACATGGTAAGAAATGAATCAGTTTGAAAAAAAGGCTTTCAATTAAAGTCCACTCTTGGGCCACTGATTAAGAAAGTAAATGAAAAGTTATCGCCAATATACTAATAACCCAATTGTGCTTCACTCACTCAGGACATGGAACCAATGTAGGAAGCATTTTAAGATGGAGAATCTTTTATCTGTGGCACCCCTGCAAGAGAACCACCTCTTTCAACCCTAGCAAACATATGCAGTTTTTTTATATCTGGAAAAGATTTGGGATTAAATTGCTTAGAGATCTTTATATAGACAACATCTTTGCATCCTATGAACAATTACATTCCAAATTTAACTTTCCAGCTACACATTTCTTTCACTATCTTCAAATTAGGAACTTTGTTAAACAGAACCTGCCCAGTTTTCCTCATTTTGCACCCTCCTCCATGCCGGAAAAAATATTGCTCAATTTCGAGGACTTAAACACCATCTCTGCAACATATAAAATTATTTTATAGTCCCTCCCTTTTAAAGATCCAAGAGGACAATAGGAAAAAGATCTCTTAATCAATATATCAGACAAGGAGTGGAAAATAGCAATACAGAGAATTCACTCGACCTCCATATGCGCAAAGCATACAATTATTCAATTGAAAATAATATATCAAGCACATCTGTCTCACTTAAAACTGTCCAAAATGTTTCCAGGACAGGATACAACCTGCGAACGCTGCAATCAAGTCCTGGCCTCACTGGGTCACATGTTTTGGGCCTGCATCAAATTAACATCATTTTGGACCAAAATTTCTAAGTGCCTCTCAGACAGCCTTCATGTCACAATCCCTCCTAACCCATTAACAGCCTGTGTTTGGTGTTCTTCCAGATGGGCTTAAAGTGGAGAAGGACAAGCAAACTGTGATTGCATTCACTACACTTTTGGCACGCAGACTTATTTTGCTAAACTGGAAGAATCCTAATTCTCCTCTTTTAAGTCAGTGGGAAACCGATGTTTTATATTATTTGAAATTGGAAAAAATCAGATTCTCAGTTAGAGGATCTGCACAGAACTTTTTCAAAACCTGGCAGGATCTAATCAATAATATTTTAGAATAAGCTCTTAAAGCACCGAGGAAGCAATTCTCTCCACATTTTTTTTCTCTTCTCCATTCATCTCTATTGCTCTATTAAACTAATCAATTTAGGTATGTTTACAAGCTTTAAGGTTTACCCCATTGGCCATGCTCTCTTTCTCAGGGGTGGGGGTCGATCTGTTTTCAATCCTATTTTTTGTAAAAACTGATCAATTTGTATGGAATGATTAAAATTAATAAAATTAAAAAAAAAAAAAAAAAGAAAGTAAATGAAGTGAAACACCTGCCGTAAACTGTTTCCAAACAGGCTTTTACTCAAACCAGTAAAAGAAATGGAATTTAAATATGCCACCTCCTACTTAAAAATGCATCAGGAGGTGAAATAGAGTGCTGAACTGATAACATTTGAGAGAAAAGTGTAAGGTGACAAATGTGCTTCACTTACTATAACGTTTGTTATGCATAAACTTGCATACTCAAAGTTAGATGCAAAAATACTGCAGTTTGTTTCTGTTGATTCAGTTGGACACATGTAGGATGGCATAGCATCACTTTGGTTTAAGCTACTTTCTTGTACACCCAGAACGTTGGATTTGAATCCCAGCCAGGTGAGCATCTATGCACAGTTTGCACTTTCCCCTTGTGCTTGCATAGGTTTTTCTCTGGGGTATCCCACTTTTACATTAACAACCTAATGCGTGTGCTAAAATTTAAATTGGCCTCCCTTTTCAGTGTGCAAGGGTGGGTATGTGAGAATCAGCCATGTAATCAAACATGACAGAACACTACATATTAGTGTTAAGAAACAAAGATTCCTAAGCAAATATTTTTCTGTGCGGGCGGCACGGTGGCGCAATGGGTAGCGCTGCTGCCTCGCAGTTGGGAGACCTGGGGACCTGGGTTCGCTTCCCGGGTCCTCTCTGCGTGGAGTTTGCATGTTGTCTGCGTGGGTTTCCTCCGTGCGCTCCAGTTTCCTCCCACAGTCCAAAGACATGCAGGTTAGGTGGATTGGTGATTCTAAATTGGCCCTAGTGTGTGTTTGTGTGTGTCCTGCGGTGGGTTGGCCCCCTGCCCAGGATTGGTTCCTGCCTTGTGCCCTGTGTTGGCTGGGATTGGCTCCAGCAGACCCCTGTGTTCGGATTCAGCGGGTTGGAAAATGGATGGATGGATATTTTTCTGTACCCACAGCACTCCAGTAAAACTTTTCACCCTGTATATCAGTATCTAGAAGAATGTATAAATGAGATTTTTTTTATATATAAACATAGCATTAATAAACCCAGTTACAGGGAGAACTATATATCCCAGCAGTACACTAGGCTGGAAATGTTCTAGAAAGGTCCCCACTGGATCAATGTTTAATAATGTGGGAGGAAAACCAGAGGACAAAGAGGAAACCCATATAGAAAAGGGGAGAAAATGAATGCTTTATATGGAAAACACACAGAATGCAAACCCACAATGCTAGATGTGTGAAGCAGCAGTGGTAACCACCAGACTGCACTTATATTTATACTGTATAATATGTTCTTGATTTTAATTTCCACTATGGTTTTTTTTATATTTGCTATATATTTTCTATATAAGCTCTTTATCTAAATCTACACATTAATTTCATAATCCTCGTTGGGCCCATCATTTAAGACGTTATTACATAGCCCTTCTTTGTGCATTCTAGACAAACAGTTGAAAAAAGAAGAGGCAGGAGAGGGTTGTAAATGAAAAAATGTGAAACAAAAAGCAGTTATTACAGACAATGTATTACAGATAAGATCTGCATTTTGAGAGTGGTCTTGGAAGAGCAGGAGGGATGGCAGAATTCCATTGGACACATGACTTAACAAAACGGGAAGCAGACAGCTTTTATCTTGGGTGTGAATGTTTTTAATATTCTTAGCCGAATGTTGACAGGGAGATCTTTTAATGTTTACATTTTGCTTCGCTCCCAGCTGTTTGCTCCATGATCTGTTTTCAAGCTCCATTGTGCCACATTCTATTTGCCGATTTCAAGGACATGGCACATTTTCTCTGAAGCAGCAACAGTATATTTTGAAGAGTAAGAAATGTATGCCTGGCTATGTACTATTTTATAAATGACTGGCATATTCTGATAATTAATTCTGTTGCCACCCTGTCCACAATTACTCTTTGAATATTTCACATAAACAATACATAAACATAATGTCTTTTTTTCTTTTTCCACTTCATTTGATCCATTTAAATGGATCAATCATGTGAAAATGCCTTGCAGCTCTTAAGCTCCATCAGATATGATGGTCTGATTGGGCACAGAAACAAACAAATTTGTTTCTCTAGGAATATGTGGCATGAGTGCATTCAAAAATTGATAACTGACTACAATGAGTTTTAATTTCTCTTCATAAAACAAACATATCCCCTGTACGATCTGTTACTAAGTTCAGACAAACTGTATGGACTGAAACATTCCTTTACTAGTCGATCCGCATGATTTTGATTCAAATCAGTCTTGAAGCTGAAACTAAACAAAGAGTGCAGTAAATTTCATGAATTTCATCTTTAGTATATGGTAACATCACCTCCAGCTTGGGCACTCTCATACTGTATGCTTTCTCTAAACACAGTCATTGATGCTATACTCTTTATAAAACATTTGGAAAATCTTTCCAAAAATGCTCAAAACATATTCTGGGGATATCAAAACTCATTTTTTTGTGAAAATCCAAAGTTGATTGTTCATGAAAACAAGACTTTCTCCATATATGAAGTATAAAGAAAGTAATAAAATGAGAAGAAATACTGTTTTTAAAGATTATTACACTTTACAAATTAAAAGCAACCATAATTCGTTAAAAATGTGCTACAAAAATGATGACATAGCAATAAAATTGATATATTAGACATTGATTTTCTCAAACAGACAAATGTAAAAGTGCACCAAAGTGGTTAACATGTCAAGTGATTTGTACAGGAAATACATTTTCAAGGCTACATATGTGACTAAAGACTGCTAAAGGACTCAGACATCTGCCATAAACAGCAGTTTTTTGGGTTTTTTTTGTGACCTTAGCTAATTCAGAAAAATAATATATTCCAAACGATATACAGCCATGTGAAAAGGTAAGTACACCCCATAAAAATATTTTTCCATTTTTAACATATGTGGACATATCAAGATTTGATCTTCATTTAAACAGTATCTATAGATAAAGGTGTCTTAATAAGACAAGAAACATAACACATTTTCATTTTATAGTCCAATGTGTAGTTCCACTGTCCAGAAGATCATCTACAAGTGGAGAAGATTTCAAGCAAATACCAATATTTCCAGGCAAGGTCATCCCAGCAAGTTCAGCCCAAGTGCACAGAATGTAAGAAGTCTCTTAGAGCCCCAGAATTTCATCTTAGGACCTACAGGTAGCTCTTGCCACTACTAACGTTAAAGAAATGATTGGCAAAAGCAAAAGACAGCATTTAACAAGAAGAGTCTGACACCATCTATAAAACATGGCGGTTGAAATGTTATAGTAGGGGCTTCTTTGTGGCATAGTCTCATACTTTTTGACATTGTTTATAATTAGTAAGAGAGGCACAAATTAGATCTACATAGTAAGTTTAACAGGAGGAAATCACTGCTCTCCAGAAAGAACATCAGGGCAAGACTAAAGTCTACCTATAGGCAAAGACCAGGGCTTTGTTTTCTTGACAAATGAGTTATATGTCCACAGTACTAGAAGACATGATTGGCAAAAGCAAAGCACAGTACGTCCACATATGTTAAAAAGAAAAAACATTTCATGGGGTACAGTTAATTTTTAACATCTGTCAATTTTATAAACTATCTAGTTTAAAATCACAGAGAGATGTTGCCTGGTATTACATAATATGTTATAGTCTATATATAATAATTATAATATTAGAAACCATTATGCATTGAACCTCATGTATGATACACAGATAGATAGATAGATAGATAGATAGATAGATAGATAGATAGATAGATAGATAGATAGATAGATAGATAGATAGATAGATAGATCTTTATTTAATATACATTTTCAATTTATTAGAATTAAACAGTCAATTATTTGTCAATGCACTGTTTTAGTTTGATAAATGCATTTTTGCCCCATTTCTTAATGCCGCAGGTACTCTTTCTCCAGGAGCCCCAGAGCTATCTACTCTTCACTTACAGTAAAAAATTATGCTCTCCTTTATGTGGAAATCCTGGACTCAGCTCAGCTGTACTTCACAACCATCTGTTTCAAAACGTATTTACTTGTATGAACTCTTCTTGTGTTTATTGGAGCGGCATGACAGATCGAGGGAATCATTAAATTTTCATGCCTAATATCTTGTGACTAATGACAAAAAGCCCAGCAACGCCCAGCATTAATACTTAATAATCCCCTGTGTGCCTTTGTATCTTTCAGTTTTTCTAGCACTAAAATACTTGACAAATGCCACCTCATTGGCAATTTATCAAAGTTCCAGAGTCAAAATTCCAAGATATATTGATCAGTCATTATATCATATAGCATCTTTCATGGTTTGTACTGTCACTAGGTTCAGGAAAATTCACTGAACTGCTAAGGATTTTTATTGTATCATGAAATAGCATATGCATTTAAATTGACAGCAAGGCAACAGGCACAAGAATTACTACGATTTTACTCAGACATAATACATAGAATGTCACAGTTTAAAGGAATATGTTGGAAGTTGAGAATGCAGTGTATATGGGGTGGGCTAAAAGAATGCAAAACAGATCAGATACTGTAGGTATTTAGGCTCGACTTGGTACTGGAATGAAAATGTGCTTTAGAGACAGACATCAAGAGAGTGAGTTTCAGGGAGATGTGTGTCAAAGCTGAGTTACCGGACAAAGCTCATGGAGGCGCTGGAAGAGTAAGGAAGTAAATTTAGTTACCATTAGGACAATTTAGCCATTGCCATGAGAACTACTGAGTAAAGCATTGGACATTAAACTACTATGCAAGTCACACAACCTACCTGATGTCCACCCATAAAAATACATCCATCCATCCATCCATTTTCCAACCCGCTGAATCCGAACACAGGGTCACGGGGGTCTGCTGGAGCCAATCCCAGCCAACACAGGGCACAAGGCAGGAACCAATCCCGGGCAGGGTGCCAACCCACCACAGATAAAAATACATATGTAGTACAATGTGCATGTATGTATATAAATATGTACAAGTATGTGGAAAGAATAATACTATACATCAGTACTTATAAAGCACAATATAATGGTGTGTGCTACAAAAAGGAACTATATAAAATGCTTTGGAGCAGTTTATTTAAATATTGTAAGTTCTTAACTTTCAGGTCCTTCTTTATGTATCTGGTGATGAAGTGATTAGATTATCCCATCAAACACTATCATTTAAAGTACAAAGCCTATTGGTTAAACAGTATCAGGGCAGTTCTGTGTATTAAACCAGGGGGATTATATTTAGCTAGAAGTTGCACACTAGACCTTTCCTTAAGCATACCAATACAACAGTAAACATCCAGTAGTGCAATTATTAGGTGAGCTCAGGAATTGGGGCAAAGCACCACAAGCTGGTCAGTAAGACGATACAAAGCCAAGAAACCTATGGCTTCTGTATATAAAATAACTGAAGTACAAGTGAGGCAGAAACAAACGCTCACAACACTGA
Source organism: Erpetoichthys calabaricus (assembly GCF_900747795.2). Classification (NCBI taxonomy): domain Eukaryota; kingdom Metazoa; phylum Chordata; class Cladistia; order Polypteriformes; family Polypteridae; genus Erpetoichthys; species Erpetoichthys calabaricus. Next base: position 218,674,821 of record NC_041398.2, on the reverse strand, counting down.
AGACAGGTGACGCATGTCACAGACAGCAACTAAGGAGTATCAATGCTATCCACCCAAGTATTCTATGCAGTGTTTGCTTACAAGGAGCGAGAGTTTCTCATGTAGCCTAAAGAGTGGGTCAGTTAGTGGTGAGGGCAGTTGAAGATCTTCTGGTTATAGTTAATATTTGAACAAATAATGTTGGAAAGACAAATTGTGTATTCCTTGCAGAAAAAAAGCAGGGATCTTGGAAACAAACTAAACACCAAAGACAAATCAGTTGTTTTCTCCGAAATTCTTCCAGCGCCAGAAAAAAAATAATGCACATACAAATCTCAATCATAATGCATGGATGAAGGCCTGTTACAAACAAGAAGATTTTTATTGTTCCTAGTCACTAGAATGCCTTTCACCATAAACATTTCTTTGACCAACAAGAAAAACAACATGTACAATAGAAAGGGACAAATATTCCAGGAGCGAGGATCTTTGGGGAAGTGTAAAAACATTCAAACTAGACTGTGAGACTGGGGAGAATTGAAGAAGACACCAAAAAACAGTCAACAAAAACCTAAAGAAAACAAACAAAAGTACGTGGCAGCTTTTCTCATGTGAAAAGTTTCCTCCTTAATGTGAGGAGACAGTCTTCTCCAGGTCTGTGCCTTGACACAATCCTCTTTGTAAGCTCTGCAGGCAATTCTTAGTCATTATAGAAAATGAAAATAATGAGGGTGTTAGTAATAAACTTGATCCCTTGGCATTAAAAGTCAAGGCGGAAATATATGAATTTAGGTGTAGTCATAGACTCTGACCGAAACTTTAAATCGTGTATTAGCCATATTACTAAGACTACATTTTTCCATTTAGGAAATATTGCAAAAGTTAGACCTGTTGTAACATTGGAAGATGCTGAGAAATGAATTCACATCTTTTTTTTTTCTTGACAAATAGATAACTGCAATGCACTCCATAAGTGGACTACATAAGAAAAACATCAATGAGCTGTAGCTAGTCCAGAATGCAGTAGCAAAAATGTTAGCCAGAAAAAGAAAATCTGAGCTCATCTCACTAGTTTTAGCATTGTTACAATGGGTACCCATGTCTTTTAGAATTGAGTTTAAAATACTACTGATGGTATATAAAGCTTTAAATAATATTGCTCTGTCCTATTTTATAGAGTGCCTGTCTTCTAGGCTCTATGAAATAACCTTAGAACTTCTAATATTGGTCTGATTATTTATTATTCCAAGAGCCAAGCATAAAAGAAATGGATGCGGAGGCCTTTTGCTGTCATATACTGAAAAATCTAGAGATAGACTGAGCTAACACTGCAGATCATTTTTAAAAACTCCAAAATATCCACTTTTTTAATTTTGCTATTTTGTACCTACATTTTAGTTCTATCCTAAATAAACTAGCGATACATAAAATTATCAATTCAATCAACCAGCAGTCTTTATTAATCCTTACTTTTCTCTCTTTTCGTTTCTTGGTCATCTCTGGTAGTGTTCTGTGCCAACACCACCACTACCACCTGATCAAAGTCCTGCACAGTTACCTAAAATTTTTTTAATGTTTAAATTTGAGCAGATACCCTACCCAACCTGCCACAAGACTAAATGCATCAAACCATCTAATACAAAGCAATAAAAAAACAATAAAGAGCTGCTTAAAAACATTTATGCTGGGCAGAATAATCAGTGGGAGCTGTGTGGTCTTTTGGCCTGGAACCTTTACACAGTTTGGTTTTCTCCCCAGCTGAACTGACATTTTTTTCTGTCCAGCCTGGTCAACTGATCTCATCATTGGACTGTCGTTTAGGGAGTTTAAAAAAAAAAAACAATTCTATATTTAAGGACTCTATTTCCGTTAATTATATATCTGTCTTATATGAATGAGCAGTATTTATGTTTTGTGTACTATTTATGCATTATTATACTTATCTAATATTTATTTTAATTTCTTTGTATGTAACTACTTATTTGACATCTTGTAGAGCACTTTAATGTACATTATTTGTATGAAAATGTGCTAAAGAAATAAATATTGTTACAGAATAGTGGCTAAATGAGAGAGATAGAGAGGAATATAATATTAGTGGCTATACATGCTTCAGAAAGACAGATATGGAGGGAAAGGAAGAGATGTTGCAATATACTGTTGTATACTGTTGTAATAGTATTTAGACCCACAAATTCAAGATGGAAGAAGGGAATCACTGTGGGTTAAGCTAATGAGGAAGAAAGCCAGAGATTTGCTAAATTAAGTTTGCTACAGGCCACCAAATTCTGATATTCTAGGTAAAACATATTATTTAATCATGTGCTCTAAAGAGTGATCAATGGTATTTTCCAAACATTGATTGGAAATGTCCTGTGTGAAATACAAAAGAGGAAACTGAAATGGTGCTAATGGCAAATGATGGCTTTCTAATCCAACCATAAACGATATTTGGTATCTCTTTAGAGACTTTCTGGCTCAAAAAAAGTATATTCCTAAAACTAATAGAACATAAAGACTAAAGAAAATGAGCCAAATGAATAAATAAGGACAATATTTAAAAAGTAAAACTCAAAAGATCACTATACAAGAAAACTAAACAGCAGCCACATAATTCTGAGTTACAGAAATACTGGACACTACAGCAAAAGGTCAAAAAAGTATCCAAAGAGTCAAAAGAGAAACTAAAAAATTGCTATTGAAGCCAAAACAAACAGTGAGCATTTTTGAGGTTTAGTCCAGTAAAAAGACAATAAAAGAGAATTTTAAAAATCTTTAATAAAATGCATGTAATCAATTTATTATACAAAAATACTGAATGACAATTGAAAAATATAACAACATAGGGTAAGGCTGGGTCTAATGATGCTATTTAGCATTATTCTGTTATTCCATATCTCCATTTCCTGAACCCGGTTCATCTAATAAGGGGTTATGATGATCCAGAGCTCATCCCCTGAATCATTAGACACAATGCAGTTAAGTGGATAAGGATAAGTTAAAGGTGTCAATTGATCTAACAGTATACATTTCAACTATGGGAGAAACCAACATGTAAATGGGGAAAGCAGGAAGAGTCTACAACTATAGCTCTTTCACTATACATTGAACCATTTAATGTCTAATCATATTGTAGGTCGTCCAAAAAGTTGTCTTCATTTGCCAGATATTAAATGGCATCAAAACTCTGATGTGTTTAAATGGGACTTGCTTGGCCTAAGGACAGAACAAGAGTTACCACCTGACTATTATGACAACACTATTTGTTGTCATCAAGCTTACTAAAAGTCAGAACATCTGGAGGTTGAATCCAGACTGAGCTGGTTTTGTGGCCATTGTGTACATTTTAGTTTCTCCAAAGTTACTGATTCGTCTTTTGGAGCTCTTAGGCAAACTTTTGGTGCTTCACTAACCAGGGAACAACATAAAAACTGGTAAACATCTGAAACTTAAAACAATTAAAACCTCAAACCATTACAGCTGAAGGAATTTGAATGAGGTCAGGCCAGAAAGTTATTTTATACGACCCTGCTAGCTTTGTAACATTCCTAATCTTTTTCCTCATCTGTATATGTTGACAGGATATACTTCAACTCCATGTCCCTAAATCTGATCAAGCAGTTACAAAAATGCAGTGAGTGGGGACAATATTAAGTGCTTATTATAGGGCACAAAGACATATAGGTTAGGTGGATTGGTGATTCTAAACTGGGCCTACTGTGTGGTTTGTGTGTGTGTGGTTTGTGTGTTCTCCCTGCAATGGCCTTGTGCTCTGTGCCAGCCAGGTTTTGGCAACAGCACAACCCTGTTCAGGACTAAGCAGGTTAGAAAATGACTAACTGACTAAACATAATGGGTCATAACATACACCAAAGCACAAATATACAGTTCAAAACAGAAGTGTTATTTCAGTTGTCCACTTCATTTCAAAACTTGCTTGTTCCATTACAGGTTTGTTGGCAGTCCATCAAAACAGCATTACGGACTAAAATCAAATGTCCGCTCAAGATGGGTCACCAGTTTACTACAGGGCAAACACATTCATGCTCGTATGTCAATCTATATTCAGCAATTGACCTAAGGTCCCCATGACCCTGGTCTGGAATAAGCGGGTTAGAAAAATGACATGACATGATGTGACTTTGAGATTGTAAGGCATCAGTCCTAACCATTGTGTAAATCTCTTTGCAACTTCCCCAAATTGCTGATACATTGAATGAGCCAATTATGTGACTGCAACACAATATACAGAATAAAGCATGAATATTTCTGGATGGGTCTAAACTTTTGACTGGTAATTTAAATATCATGGCCTGTATATGGTGGTGGGGGGGTCTATATTCCCTCATGGTAATTTGAGGGACCATGGAGGACAAAAAGGCTGAGGACCTCTGTAGATACAGTTAAACGGTTTCTTGTTGGTCAATTAAACATTAGTGTGGGCCAGACCTGTGATCTAAGAACCTTTGATGGCAGAATGATTGTTGTTGCTAAATGTGGTGGTTCTACAGCAGCACTACAGAAACAGCTGCCCTCCTAATATTTTAATATATTATGTTCTCTAGAATTTAGAAAGAATTGTTCCATAAACAAAAACCACCTTACAGTGGAAGCTCTGTGGGCAAGAACATGGATGATCTGTACAAGGCTGGCACATGCCCAATACTTCATTTTCTTAAATTGGATTAAAAGGGTCTCATTCTATCAGCACTATCATTATTACTATTAATATTACATATTTGGCTGATGTGATAATTCTAATGAGTGTGTGTATGTGTGTGTGTGTGTGTGTACACAAATAGTATCTGTGATTGACTAGCACCCTTCCAGGGTTGCTACCTGTCTAATTTCTGATCCACCTAGGGCTCTGGATCCCACTGAATGTGAATTGGATTAAACAAGCTTGAGAAATGCACATTATGTTATTATTACTGTTATTAGTGTATACTCGGCTGGAGCTTTTACTCAAGGAGACTTAGATGATCAAGATCCAATACAATACCTTACTCCTATTTTTTTTTTACAACTCATTGACTTAGAGGTTGAAACCAAACAGGTAGATTTGTGGTTTAAAGTCTAACACCTGCCTGAATATAAATGCATAAACATTTATATACTGTACTTTAATATTTTCTTCTTTTAAGCACTGTGTTTTTTTCATGTAATTTTATTTTAGCTGTACCATGCTGTCATGCACAGTGGGTATAGTGCATTTTATAGAAATACATTGAATTATTATTGTATAAATGCCATAGGCCTGAGGTGACTTAAACACTATAATATTTTTAATTAATGAAGTAAAAACAAATTAAGTGACATGCTAAGGGTCACATCATTCACAGGTGTGCAATTTTTCAAATTTCATATCCTTCACAGGACACATAAGTTATTCCCTGGGACTGTCTTAAATATTTTGAAATTTTTGCAATTTTTCAAAGAAGAAATGGAATTTGCAATTCTTTAAAAAAAACAAATTTGTAAACCAAGATTAGTGATTATTGTATGTGTAATAAATTAAGCCATCTTAATTAATAATCATGTCATAGAAATACAGATGGCGCAAAATGAATCAAAGTTCAACTCTGCAGGTAACAATTGAATGTGGAAACTACTATAAATAAGCCTTGTTTGTATAAAGCTAACCACTGCCTAAAGATTTATGTTGTATCTAATTCTTTTGAAGTGGCTCTAATTATTGTTTTAACACTTTTTCAACTAGCTGATTTTTACTACAACACAGTATCAATAATCTGACAGGTCTCATTATACATTTGCCTCGTTTGTAAAATTAAGAACAAACAATTGAAAAATCAATCGACAGTATCTTAAGTCCTTAAACAGAGCCCTGCCACCAGGCTATTACTGTAAATGGTAAAATTGTGATAGAGGACTCAGGCTTCTCAATGATCACCTGGAGAACTTTAACAACTTAATCATTAAACAAAATAAATATTATTCTTTACATGAGGAAAGAGCACAGGGTAAACAAAGACATAGGTTGATTGGAGACTCTAATCTGGCATGGTGTGTGCAAGTTAAGATGTGTATCCAGAAATGGGTTGCCATGCCACCTAGGAGAGGCACCGTACCACTGTGTATTGGCATAAGCAAGTTCAGAAAACTGCATTTAATATCTAACCCTTACATCTATTCATTTACTGAAGCTGCTTAGTTATGCAGGGCCACTTTATTGCTGAAATAATTAGAATTTGAAATATTTAAGAATGTGAACCATCTCTACAACCAGACTAATGTCAAGTATTTCAAAATGTTAATATAGTGGCTAGGAATTTCTCATGTTTTTAAATCATAGGTAAGTAGAATTAACAGCCCAATATGCAACACATGACACTATCCTAACATTATATAGAACTGTAAAGAAGAATAATATATTACACAAAAACACAAATACATAAAACAGTTTGATGATGCAGAATTACACTCTTGCTCAGTAATATATCAAGTATTTACAAAGTAATTATATAAAAGTAAAAAGATCAGGAAGAAACAGTCATGAAACAGTAACTACTATTGAAAAGAAACTCCTTGTGTCTACTAGTTCTTGCTTTTAGTGACCGGTAACATTTCTTTGACAGGAATAACCGAAAGAGAATGTTAAGTCTGGTCTTTAATTATTGTTTCCAGTAAATTTTCAGACCCATCATGTATACAGGTCCTCAATGGAGTCCACTTTCAGGCACACAGTACTTTTTTAATGCCCAAATGGCATGGTGCAAGTTTTAAATGAGCAGATGTAGTGCCATACCAGACTATTATTGAGAATGAGAGGATGCCTCGACTAAACTGAACCAGCACTGATTGGGACAAGTTCAACTTTTTGAGTTTGTAAAGAAACAACAAATGCGGTTGAACTTTTTCCATAAGAGGAGTTATGTTTTCATGCCTGTTCTGACTGTGAGTTGTAGTGATGACAAGAAATTGAAATGATTCTACCCTGTTGACAATGACACCACTTACAACAAGAAGAGTAGGAGGTGAGAAGTGTCTGTGTAAATCCACAACTACATCCACTGTTTTCAGAGTATTCAAGCAGAGAGGGGGCACCAACTAGCCAGCCGATCTACCTCCCTCAGATATGGCAACTTGTGCTCATCTGTAATTACGCCAAATAGAGAGTTGTCTTCAGCAAATTTCTGAGGCTTAACAGATTTGTCACTGGAGAAGCAGACAACGGTGTAGAAAAAAAAGAAGAGGATACCAAACAAAGCCCTGAGGGAACCCTATGCTCATGGTAAGGGGTCCAGACTGATATTTGCCCAGCTTCACTGTCTGATGTCTGTCACTGTCTGAGAGTCAGAGACATGTGGCAAAGTTCATACTGAAACGTTTGCCATGGATGAGCTCGGATATGATAGTTAAATACAGAACTGAAGTCAAAAAATAAGATCTTGGCCTAAGTAGCCGAGTCTTAATGCTGTTAGATGTTGTGGAATTCCATGTCAACTGCATCTTAAACTGGCCTGCTGGCACAGTAAGTGTGGGTGAAGGAGAGAACTTGTGACCGATTTAACAGGGTGAAGAACTGGATGTTCAAATGTCTTCATTATTACAGAGGTCAGCACCACACACCTATAAACCAGTTGAACAGTAAAAAAATTGATTCTTGGGCACAGGAATGAATGTGGATTCTTTGAAACAGGCATGGGTGCAAACTAACTGCCACAGTGTCCTCATGTGGAGGAAGAGACACTGTCTGGACTAGGAGCTGTACAAAATGTTTGTCCCTGAAAGAGTAAATGGACTTCAAGCCTAGAAGAGCAGAGTGAGGAGGAGTATTTGGAATGCAACAGAGATAAGTCAGATGGCTTTCAGTGGTGGAGGGGAGCTTCTCAAACTTGCAATAATAACTTTTTAGATGATCAGGCAGGGAGGGGTTAGTCTGTGACAATGGGGACTTGTGTTTAAATGAAGACCCACATACAAAAAAATGCATGCATAATTTTTTTAAAGAAATCTTTCTGCTAAATTTTGATTTGTGGAAATGATACAGGTGTTGCATATCACTTTGTTCTGCAGTCTGTATCTATTAGCACAGCATACATTAGCAGACTAGACATGCTACAGTACTTGCAATTCATACCATATGGGATTAATAAAGGGGAAAGAGAAACTCTGAGAACAACATACCTGCGTTTCAAGTCACACAATGTAAGAAAAGCCCCTACCATGCCTACCACCCTCAGCTGGGCTGCAAAATTACACTGCACTAAATTAGGCAATGTAAGTAATTCCGTACAAATACTTGATTTCTATATCCAGTAATAGGCAAGCCAATATGTTAGTACTTTAAAATTATGCACATAACATTCACATACAAGGCAGCATTGCAGTATAGTTGGTATTTTTATACCTTACACACCCAGCATTCTGGATGCCCTGCCTTTGTGTGTTGTCCTCCAGGTATCTGGTTGTCCTACTACATCTCCACACCCCTGGGTACAGGTTGGGTTAACTGGTAATTTTAAACTGGCACCGTTTTGACTGAATGTGGGTGTGTGAGCCATGAGATGGACTAGAAAACCTGTTCAGGTCTGTTACTTTCGCTCAGTGCAGCCAGGATAGGCTCTGAACTCTGCGACCCTGAATTAGATTAAATAGGACATTTATGTAGTGTATCAAATATTACTATATTTATTCAAGGAATGGAATGGATAAAAAATATCACCTAATTCTTCATCTCCTTGCCCATTTATCAACTCAGACCCACGTGACTCTGTAGATTAGGATATAGTGGGTTGGATAATGGATGGATGGAATTTCATTATTATTCGTGCAATGCCATTTTGTATTTTGTTTTTTTCATATGGCGGTAGCCATGTTGTTTACATAGATGTGTCATGTCATTATGATCCACCTATTTCAGATTGCAGTGTGCAGTGCCTTGTTACTTGAGTAGCTTTCAATTTTCTTTACAGCTACTGGCAGGACTTTTTTTTGCAAAAAATCTGACTAAGTGTTTCAATTTTGGTGTACTGTCCTGACAGTTTCTTTTGGTTGACTCTGGTGTGATCTCTCACCACAACGTAGTCAGCTCCCTTTAAGATTTTCCACCTCCTCATCATTATTCCCATTGTTCTCATAACAACTTTGTTCACCTGTTTTTGCCAGGTGATCATAATGCCATGATCTGTCATTATGTTTAATTATGTGCAAGTTCTCCTTGGCCTCTAAAAATAACAGAGACTTAATTTTTGTGAGTTTTAAAAGGTAAAGGACTCTGGTTGTTTTTTTGAAACAGATGAGCTGAAAACTAAATATATTCTCCAACAAAGCCATCTTGTTTTTAATATGGGCTCCACTATTTTGAGGACCTATAATTAGGAATGCATTCATGGGTTGCCACGTGATCTCTCGTGGAAGTTGTCCCAAGTTACATTATCAGCGCAATGACTTATAAGTCAGGAGTACAGAGCTCTCATCGCCCAAGTCTGATACAACCCAATAACTAGGGTTATTTTTTACACACTCAAAAGAATCTCTGGTTTTCAGCAACTTTCTGCCACTCGACTGAGATTTACATCTAACGTTTTGGCTTGTTTTCACTATTCTGGTTTCTGATATTCTTCTCAATACGATTCTCTAGTTAAGATTTTTGTCTCTCATCCTGAGTTGTGTTTACTAAATCTTGTCTTTCTGGTTTTGACCTTGGCTAGTTATGTTTTTACCACTCATCTCCTGATTCCACCTTTATTCATAATGACTGCTGCCCTGTGCACTCAGTACACAGTGAATTAATGTGAATTTCCCCCTGGGATTAATAAAGTATCTATCTATCTATCTATCTATCTATCTATCTATCTATCTATCTATCTATCTATCTATCTATCTATCTATCTATCTATCTATCTATCTATCTATCTACACGTAACATAGAAGGAAAAAAAAAATAGTCTTCATAACAGAAAGGGCAAAGTTATGAAACCAAATCTGTTTGATTCACCCATTGTTATACATATAATTTCATGTACTTCGTTTTTTTGCATGGGGATTCTAATTATGCGGTTTATTTTTACATAATTTGCCAAAGTTTATTATTTTATTTACGCAATACCATTAAGGTGTCATGTGACCATGATCGTTGCAATATAGAAATGCGATGGTCACTTCATGCAGTATTACTCAATGGATACACTGGCTATCAAATTCTTCCATATCAAACTTAGTTTTTTAATTCAACTAGGCCCTAGTCCTAGGTTTATTTATTCTGGTTTCAACTTTATTTTGCACTTGAATTTATGTTTTACCACTTTTTTTATTGGTGCCTGGCTTTTTCCTGATCTCACAGTTCCAACCCTTTACTTCATCTGACAATAATTTGTTTTTTTTGACTGACCATGTCTTCGTCACAATAATCCTCTGACATGCTTTGTGTTCTAAGGTAACTATTCCTTCAATCAAACTGCTTGACAAATTTATTTTCTCACTGGCATGTCATTCCTTTATTTACAAAAAGAGGATCAGACAATCTCTGTATGCCTGTACCATCCTTAAATAAGGATGGCCCCCATAGACACAGGATAAAACAATGCATGCACCTGGTAACCACATGACATTATAGCAACCAGAACTCGCAATACCAAAGCTGGCAACATCATTAGCAAGGAAACAACTAATGGAAAATATAAATAAACAGTAATAATACAAATAGAAAAAGACAACAAAACATTACATAATTTGAATTCCAATTATGCTAGGATTGTGTAAATAGGGTGAAAAGGCATTATATTCAAGGAAGCATTCTGAAGCTCTTGAATGCCCTATGCAGACTTGAAAGACAAACACACTGATGCTTAAAATAAATTTCAAAAACTAGTTTAACATGTAAACTAGAAAGAAAATATCATCAAGTCATGGAAGTGTGCAGTACGACCGAATTCTACACTTCTGCAATTACAAATCATTACTTGGTAAATGAAGTGTTGGCTCTGAAATGCTGATAATATTTCAGTAGCCATTTAAAAAAGCTCTAATCGATGCACTACTAAAGCCAGCTTAGATATTAGTGGAATAGCAATCTTATTAGAAAGCATCTGACTCTGATAGTGACACTGGAGTCTGAGAATATGTAGGTTCAGTTCAGCTCTAGATGTAGACAGACGTTTAATTTTTTATTGAATCTTTGTCTCATGACAAATATGATTCTCAGTCAGCTGGCAGGTATATTGCTTCCATAATGACAAGGTGTGGTGCACACATCCCGTAACAGCAGCTATTGTCAATGATGTGCAATTATTGGAACTCAGTTATAATACCACTTTACGGTGCTGCATCTACAGTATACTTCCAGGGAAATATGGCTAAACCTGTAAAACTAATCTACTTTTTGCCCTGAAGGAAAAACATCAGTGTTTATACAGCCAAACACTAATTCTGGTTTGGTCCCAAATAAAATGATCTTATGAAAATGACATCAGACTAGCCGGAGGCTTTTGAGATGGGTTTTTACATGCCCTGTCACTGGTGAGTACAGACTAGGATTAATCACATTTTAGTTTTGATGCTTCTTTAATTTTGATCCAGTGGAAGTATTGGCCACCTTGCATTAAAGAACACATTTCTGCAGCTTTCAAGGTTTATGCCAGTTGCTTTAAACTGGACGGTTTGCTAAAATAACCTGGTTTAGGATAAAGGATTTGGAATGTGAATTCAAATATTTAAGAAACATTTTTTTTCACATATCTTTATACTTTCTAGTTTTTACAAAGCAGGTCATAGGGACAAGATGACAGAGATGGGAGTAGATTCATACCTGGTGGCATGGATCGTGGACTATCTTACAAACAGACCTCAGTATGTGCGTCTCGGGAATCGCAGATCTGACATTGTGGTCAGCAACACAGGAGCGCCGCAGGGTACTGTACTTTCTCCGGTCCTGTTCAGCCTATATACATCGGACTTCCAATATAACTCGGAGTCCTGCCACGTGCAAAAGTTTGCTGACGACACTGCTATCGTGGGCTGCATCAGGAGTGGGCAGGAGGAGGAGTATAGAAACCTCATCAAGGACTTTGTTAAATGGTGCGACTTAAACCACCTACAACTGAACACCAGCAAAACCAAGGAACTGGTGGTGGATTTTAGGAGACCCAGGCCCCTCATGGACCCCGTGATCATCAGAGGTGACTGTGTGCAGAGGGTGCAGACCTATAAATACCTGGGAGTGCAGCTGGACGATAAATTGGACTGGACTGCCAATACTGATTCTCTGTGCAAGAAAGGACAGAGCCGCCTGTACTTCCTTAGAAGACTGGCATCCTTCAACATCTGCAGTAAGATGCTGCAGATGTTCTATCAGATGGTTGTGGCGAGTGCCCTCTTCTACGCAGTGGTGTGCTGGGGAGGCAGCATTAAGAAGAAGGATGCCTCACGCCTGGACAAACTGGTGAGGAAGGCAGGCTCTATTGTTGGCATAGAGCTGGACAGTTTGACATCCGTAGCAGAGCAACGGGCACTCAGCAGGCTCCTATCAATTATGGAGAATCCACTACATCCATTAAACAGTGTCATCTCCAGACAGAGGAGCAGTTTCAGCAACAGACTGCTGTCACTGTCCTGCTCCACTGACAGACTGAGAAGATCATTCCTCCCCCAAACTATGCGACTCTTCAATTCCACCAGAGGGGGTAAACGTTGAACATTATTCAAGTTATTGTCTGTTTTTTAGCTGCATTTTTTTTATTACTCTTTAATTTAATATTTTTTGCTGCTGGAGTATGTGAATTTCCCCCTGGGATTAATAAAGTATCTATCTATCTATCTATCTATAAAGAGCAGCATCAACATTCAGGCGGGATGCGAGTCCATCACAGAGCTCACATACGCACTGTACACATTTAGAACTGCTCATAAATACAACACCAATGTCTTTGGGATGAGAGAGAAAACAGAGAACAGAGAGAGAGAAAAAAACATGCAGACATGAGAAGAACATGCAAACTATAAACCAGACAGTGACTAGGCACCGGATTTGAACCCAAGATGAGGCAAGAGATGTACAAAAGCCCAGTCAATAAATATCAAACTTTCAAATAAACTCCTACTGCACATGTTAACTGTCGTAAATATTAGAATATAGAATTATTTACTTAATTTGTCTGGCTTTTTAACAATGCAGTATATCAATAAACAAGTCTTGAAGGCTGCAACGCTTTGCACTGTACTTGTATCTGAAATACCTGCCAGGGTGTGACCTAAAAGACAGAAATGCAACATTTCCTGTCTTTCACTTGACAATTAATTAGTCTTCGTTATCTTAGCGAGCTGAGACACGCCTAATAAGCACATTAGGAACACTGGAATGACTCCTTTAAATGAAGATCAAAGTGGAATCTGGTCCACGTTTAACACTTAGATGCATTAAAGTGGATTAACATTTCACTAAAGAATAGAAACAAATCAGCAACAAAAGTATAACATGGTGTGCTTTGTCTAAAATATAAATTGTGCAAGACTGATGAAATGAAAGCATGTTAGATATTTCATAAAATGCTTATCAATAGTGACTCTTCAAGTACTGTTATAGATAGTTGGAATCTGAGTGCCATCAAATATTAATGAAATGGTAATCATGTGTAAGTTACTTACTAGGGATATCCAAAGTGAAATAATCCTGAACAGCCACAGAATCAAACTGACTATAAGTAGCTTGCTTGCGTTTTGATGATGTGGCCTGGTGGAGCAGTGGTTAGCACTGCATACTTACAGAAGGAAGGGGACTGGATTTCAGTCCCAGCCTGATTCATGTCTGTGTAGAGTTTGCACATTCTCCATTTGTCTATGTGAGATTTCCTCCATTATCCCAAAGATATTTGTGGCAGGTTAAAGGGCTCATGGGGAGTGTAGGACTGACTGACTGACCCTAGGATGGACTGGCACTCTTTTAAGTTGATTACTGCATTACAACCAGTACGGCCTGTACAGAATGTAGAATTCATGACCCTGAATTAAATTGAGGGTGGGGATGGGTGTTGAAAATGGAGAGATGGATAAATTAATATAATGAAGTTAGAAATTATTTTACTTGTGTTCTTCTAGGGAGGAATGACTTGAATTGAGTTGTTCGAGTACAGGGAAGCACCATTGACACTGCTGTCATGGAGACTAAATACAATCAGTCACTGGCAAAGTGATTCAACATCAATTGTATTCACATGCCTCATGTCACAATCCAGCATTAATTATGTGTGACAGACTCAAGCTTTAAAAGATGTGATTGGCAATTATTAATAATAATAGAAACCACATCTTGCCTTGACAACATTTGGAAACTTGCCTTATTAACATGCAGCGCCTTTCCTTTCATAAAGAGAGTTGTGGCCAAACCTGACAGCAATGGGCACAAGCTAGGAGCCAAACCTGGACACAGGGCTAGTACATCATTTTGGACATTCATGCACACATCCAGGATTACTCATACTTGGCCAGTTTAAAGTCACCAGTAGACCCAATATGCACATCTTTGGGATGTGGGTGAAAATCAGAGGACGTGTAGAAACTCCAACATAGACAAGGGTAGAACATGTAATCTCCACCTAGGCCCGTGCCTTAGCCTGGAGTCGACTCCAGCAGCTGTGCCAACCACTGTGTCACCACTTTATACCTTTATCCAGATGGTTATTATTTTTATTAAAATTATTATTATTAGAGAGCATTAAGAATTGAATAAAATAAAACTGCCCACTGAAGCTTTGCAGCAGCAGGGCCAACCACTGCACTGCCTTCTTATACATTTAATTTATCTAAATTACTATTATTTTAAGCATTAAGAATCAAATTTTTAAAATAACAATAAATATACAGTTGTGCTTAATTTTACAATACAAGCCACCTATCATTTGGTTATTTCTCGTCTTTTGGTCCTTATTTAGGTTTCTCCAGACCCCTCAAGACCCTTCCCTTCAGTCCACAGTTTAAATGTGCTAATTCACAGTTGTTTTTTTTGTTGTTGTTTTTTATTGGATGTTATTAAATTTGCACATTTGTAAAACATTTTGAACTTTTCAAAAAATAAATTGAATTATTTACTGTTTACTACACAACAATACTCAATCAAGCACGTCAAAAATGAGATGATTAATTTTTTATATTGCTCCTGCACGTCCCAAGACTTGCCTGGGGATTCCTCCAAATTTAACTGGAAACTGTATGTATATAAAGAAGAAAGGGAACCAAGCATCTGATTATCTAAGCTCTAAGAATAGTCATCCAAAATGCCATTTACTTCAGTCGTGAGCATCTTAAGCATACATAGAAATGCTGTAACTTAACTAAAGTAAAGATCCTCTTACAATAGTTTCATCATCATTTATGGATGAAGCCTTCATTTGTAATATTTCCAGAGCAGCAACAACAGTATTCAGAGGTGCCACACCTAGTAACATCAGTGGTGAAAACAAATATTGAAAATTACATTTTCATAATTTTGCTTTAACCTGGGGTTTGAATGATATTAAGAAAAGTGGAGATACCGTACAAGCGGCCCAGGCAGCAGATGGTTCTGAGCACGTGTCACTGTTTGCATTATTAGCATGACTTAGCATAGGCATTCATGGAAAACTCCCTATACAAAACTGTCACTATGACTACAAAAACTGTGGAAAAAATATGTATGTATATATCTGGAATGTGACACTGACAACACCTTCATTTTTTTTTTACTACAGGCACTACCTTACATTTCTCCCAGAACAGTGAGATGTATTCCAAGACACACTGTAATTGATGCCCCTAGGCTGATGTATGCCGGGAAGTTAATAACTAGTCCAAACTGTTATGGTGTCTCCAAGTCTTAATTTAGAGCCAAACAATTAAACAGTGCTGAGGTATGATGAAGACGTCCGCTCAACAACACAACCTATTCTGTTCTAATAATTTTATTTTTATTCATTTTTTTGTTTAAATTTACCACCCTCAACTTTAGTGCACATGATATAAAAGTTTACCCCCACAGTGTTTTACAGTGCTATTATAATACAATAATCAAACCACAATACCACGTGATATACAGTTATTCTCTCATTGGTTGAACCCACTTCTTCACATATTATTCCATAAAATAATTTGTGCAGGTAAGTGTACGCAAGTACAGCATGTCTCAAGTGAAATGAAGGTTACAATCAGCTCAAGTAGTCACTTCAGCCAAGGAGGAATGCATTTCACTCTCTGCACAGAAGGTCAGACACAAGTCTTTGTCTCTGGGGCCCAGTGGCACAAGGCATGTAAAAAAAAAGCCCATATGTCAGTGCTAAGATCACTCACTGTTCATTGGATTGGTGGCATAAGAGCAAAGATCAATGAAGAAGAGCATATTAGGGCTCAAGCGATGTTAGTAAAGAAGAGTGTAACAGGGCTGAACTGACGGTAGTGTGTAGCACAAGATTTTGAGTCAGTTTGATCCCATTTATTCTTATATAGCACTCTTCAAGATGTTCTATAGTGCTAATACAAATTTTCAACTGTAATATCCATCCATTCATCCATTTTCCAACCCGCTGAATCCAAACACAGGGTCACGGGGGTCTGCTGAAGCCAATCCCAGCCAACACAGGGCACAAGGCAGGAACCAATCCTGGGCAGGGTGCCAACCCACCGCAGGACACACACAAACACACCCACACACCAAGCACACACTAGGGCCAATTTAGAATCGCCAATCCACCTAACCTGCATGTCTTTGGACTGTGGGAGGAAACCCACGCAGACACGGGGAGAACATGCAAACTCCACGCAGGGAGGACCCGGGAAGCGAACCCAGGTCCCCAGGTCTCCCAACTGCGAGGCAGCAGCGCTACCCGCTGCGCCACCGTGCCGCCCAACTGTACTATTAAAACTAAAAATGACTAAAATTTATGACATTTGCATAAAAATGAGCATTTCAAGGTAAGTAAACATTACAAAAGATATAAATCTTGATTGCTAAATATACACAAAGTCAATCTAAAAAAAATACATGTTAAAAAAATAAATGAAAAGAATGGCCAGCTAACAAGGGAGGCATGAAAACCAAAAATTCACAATTGACAAAGCAGGATTGGGTTTTGTTCTCTCACAATATTGGTTTCTAGATGATCATTACATAAATATACCTACTTAAAACATTCCCATTAAATTCAATATCTGAAATCTGAACATGAAATCTCACTTTAAATGCAAAACAAGGGTGAGACTTAGTTTTTACAAGCTGAGGTCTCAGGATTTAACATCATTGGTTAACACGGCTCAGTCTTAGCAACTAAAGAGTCTATAGCTTTACTAGCAGTATTGCTTCATGCTGCTTTTATTTTAATGCTTTCCATTATTTTTTATTCACAAAATCATTTTCTTGCTACAAGAATAAGATATGTATTTGGTGGCAGTGTAGCCTAATGGGATAAGGCTGCCATGTCAGTCCTTTTATTTACCCACAGTGTGACACTGACCAAGTTACTTGAGCAGCCCGTGCTTCAGCTGTAGAAGAAAACCACAGGAGTTGGTCTCGTCCATTATAGGAGATGGACGTCTGAAGCAGAGCTCCGTTAGCAGCGGCTTTATTTTCCCACGTATTTCATATTATTTAGAGGTATCCTGTATTTAACCCGACCAAGGAACTTCCACTACAATATACAAGCATGAGTAACAAGAAGAAAAGTCAGAAAGAACCGGAAAAGAAACTTAAAGCTGCATCAAAGCCTGAACAGACATCTGGCCTGAGTGCAAGGTATGGCCTATCGGAGACTGACCTGGAACAGGCAGATGAATGCGCAGATGTCTTGGGACCCCGCTCCATTGTATCACCTCCAGTCGAGACTGAAAATGGGAGCGAAGGTGCAAGTGATACAGGTCGCGATGGATCACCGATTTCTGAGGATCATTCGAGACTAGAAAAGGCCCTGCAGGATGTGCTCTCATCTACTCATCGCGAGCCCACAGCACCTGCTGTAACAGGAGCTGCATTTCCACTCGCGGAACACGAAATCTGAAACAAACCGTCCGAACTGAAAGAGATGATCGCTACACTGGCCACTGCCATGGCTACGGCCATAAATGAGCTTAAGAAGGATAACAAGAATGAGCTTAAGAAGTCTAACATTGAGCTTAAGAAGTATAACAAAGACCAGGAAACACGTCTATTTAAATGTTTTGACGTGAACTTTAAAAGCATGTTGGAGAAATTAGAGGAACACATCGAAGAAAATAGATCCAAACTGAAAATACTTGCCGACCAGATTAATGACGTTACAGATCAGCTGGATGACGTTAAGCAGGCATTCACGGCTCGAGTTGAAACAGCGGAACAATTGGCATCTAACGCCGATGAAAAAGCTACAGCTGCGAATTCCGAATGCAAAAAACTCGGAGACAGACTTGCGGCCCTGGAAGATGGGTGCAGAAGAAATAATATAAGAATTGAGGGTATACCTGAGAAACGAGAAAGCTCATGCCCAGTGAAATTTGTAGTAGAATTACTCTCTAAAATAATTGGAGATGATTTTAAACTCGACATTGAGATAGCAGCAGCTTATCACATATACAGATCAAGCACCTTTAAACCTAGGTCTTTTATGGTCTGCTTCGAGCGATTACGATGTAAGCTTGATGTGATGGCACTTCTCAGACACAAGCAAGAGATTATATTTGAAAATAATCTTTTTCATATTTTCCCTGACTTCTCACCATTAACAGCTGCAAAACGCGCAGCCTACTTTAACATTAAAAAGTTGCTACAGAAAGCCGATATCAAATACAGCCTCTTGTATCCCGCCAAACTGAAAGTGGAAGTTCAAGACCAATATTATGTATTTTCAAGCAAGGAGAAAGCTGAAAAGGAACTAAAGAAGCTGTTTCCGACACTCTATTAAAAGTTAATAAGGAGCCGTATTCTGTCAAGGCATGGGAAGGACCTATCATCTGCTGTCGGATCCACTTTTAAAGAGACTGGTATTATAATTATACATCCTTTTCTTTCCTTGGACATTATATGTTTATGTCTTAATTACAGTTATAGACGTGAGTGTGGAAGTGTGGAAGTAATTAAAGTAGGGTTTTTTTTTACTACCTTAAAGTAGACTGTTTAACATCATACTCTTGGTTTATTGCTATTTCTACTATTACATTACTATTACATTACTATTACATTTATACTGTTACATTAGGATTTACTATGTTTATCCTAGACTACTTTTTAAAATCATTCCCAGTGTTCATTCTTTTATTATCTTAATATCTTAAAATTGCTGGAGACTATTTTAAGCTTAAAGACTGTTAATGATTATATTTTCAGCAGATAGTATTTAGAATTCAGCTGCAATAGATATCTCTTTGTTTTAATTCTCAAACGCCGCTGCGGGATGGGGTTTGCTTTGTTTTGGACATGCTCTGTCTCTTTGTATGTCAGAGGACCGGGACATCGCGAAGTGGGATCAAGCCTCATGTGGGGAGAGCAAAATGGGGGGGGGGGGGGGGATAAAGGGGGGAGAGAAGGAGAGCAGGCTATATCTAATCTATTCTTCTAATCTTTATAACTATAAATATCAATGCAACAATAGGCTAAAATGCAATAACTCATGGGGAATTTTGAAATTAAGATTAAAACTGCCTCACTACCAGTTAAGACTATAAAATGACATTAAAAACTCAGAATCAATGTCTCCATGATGGGACAGTTAACTTTGTGAGCTGGAATGTTAAAGGCCTGAATCACGAATTAAAGAGAAAGAAAATATGCTCTCACCTAACAGGCTTAAACGCTAAAATAGTATTTTTACAGGAGACCCACTTACTAAGCAAGGATCAGTTCAGACTACAAAAAGACCAGACTGGCCAAATGTTCCATTCTAGCCTTATAAAGAAAACTAGAGAGGTGGGAATTCTCATACACATAATAGTTCCATTTGTAGCATCAGATATAGTATCGGACACTGAAGGGAGATATGTGATGGTCATGGTCAACTTATTTAACAGTAAAATGATTTTGATAAATGTTTATGCACCCAATGTCGATGATAAGGAATTCATGCAAAATCTATTTGCATCCATTCCCAATGTGAACACTCATAAAATTATAATGGCTGGGGACTTTAATTGTGTTTTAAATCCACTCTTAGATAGGACTCCTGTGACAGGGGGGATGACATCTAACACTGCAAAGACAATTACACAGTTTTTAACTGACCACAACTTATCAGACCCCTGGAGGTTTCTTAACCCAAACTCAAGATCATATTCGTTCTACTCATCAGTGCATCATAGCTACTCAAGAATTGATTATTTTTTTATAGATAATAATTTCCTGCCTACGATTCGTGCAAATACAACACAATTGTTACCTCCGACCATGCCCCTCTAGTCTTGGAGCTAAAATCATTAAGCCCCTCACACTCACCTCATAGATGGCGTCTTAACCCTCTTCTATTAGCAGACAAGAACTGCACAGAATGTATATCCAAACAAATCAGCTTCTTCCTAGAGACAAACGCGCCCACAGAGGTTTCTGCAGGAACACTCTGGGAAACTCTAAAGTCCTTCTTAAGAGGACAGATTATTTCATATCTTTCCCACAGAAATAAATTAGAAACCAAGAAAGTGTCAGAGCTAAGAAGTGAAATTACTAGAATAGATGAAGAACAAGCCAGGCGTCCAAGTGAAGCTCTTCACAGGAAAAGGCAGGCCCTGCATACAGAACTCAACATCTTAACAACTAAAGAAACTGAACAACTTATTTATAAGTCAAGACATCATTACTATGAACACGGAGAAAAAGCTAATAAGCTTTTAGCTCAACAAATTCACAAACAAGAAGTTCGCAATGCAATACCAGTAATCACCAACACGAATTTAGAAGAAATCATTGACCATAAAAATATAATGCACGCATTTAGAGATTATTATAAATCCTTATATTCTACTGAGTTCAAAGAAGACAACACACAATCTAATGCATTTCTGGATACATTACAGACACCACAAATAGATGCTTTAAGTGCTGAGGAACTGGATAAACCTCTGACGCTAACAGAATTACTAGATGCTATAAAGTCACTTCAAAGCGGGAAATCAGCATTCCCTGATGGTTACCCCTCAGAATTTTATAAGAAATTCTCCACTCAGCTAGCTCCCCTCTTATTGGCAACATTTACAGAAGCTAGAGACAACCAAATACTACCTCAAACATTTCGTCAAGCATTAATCACTGTCATTCCTAAACAAAATAAGGACTTGTTACAATGTGCATCATACAGACCAATTTCACTCCTGAATAATGATGTTAAGATACTCTCTAAAATTCTAGCTAGAAGGATGGAGAAAGTGCTGCCCTCGGTAATATCACAGGATCAAACTGGATTTATTAAAGGCCGACACCTATCTTCCAATCTCCGACGTTTGTTTAATGTTATATATTCACCAGCAAAATCAAACACCCCAGAGATATTACTATCATTAGACGCAGAAAAAGTATTTGATATGATTGAATGGAACTACCTTTTCACTGTATTGGAGAAATTTGGGTTTGGCCCGAATATTTGTGCATTGATCAGATTACTGTATACCAGTCCAGAAGCTTCAGTTTGTATTAACAACATTTGTTCAGACTACTTTAAGCTAGAACGTGGTACCAGACAAGGATGTCCCTTGTCACCACTGCTATTTGCAATCGCCATTGAACCACTGGCGGTTCACTGTCGAAATTCTTATCAGATAGTAAAATCCTGTAGTACTTCTTTATACTCCCTGCTATGCACTCCAATAAATGCAAGTTATCGCAAATATACTAATAACCCAATTGTGCTTTACTCACTCAGAATATGGAACCAACTTAGAAAGCATTTTAAGATGGAAAATCTTTTATCCGCGGCACCTCTGCAAGAGAACCACCTCTTTCAACCCTCGCAAACATATCCAGGTTTTAATACCTGGAAAAGTTTTGGGATTAAAATGCTCAGATATCTTTATATAGACAACATATTTGCATCTTTTGAACAATTACGTTCCAAATTCAACCTCCATGCTACACATTTCTTTTAATATCTTCAAATTAGAAATTTTGTTAAACAGAAACTGCCCGATTTTCCTCACCTCGTACCCTCCACTATGCTGGAAAAAATACTGCTCAATTTCGAGGAATTAAACACCATTTCCGCATTATATAACATCTTATTAGAGTCCCTACCTTTCAAAGACCCAAGAGGACATTAGGAAGAAGATTTCTTAATCAATATGTCAGAAAAGGAGTGGAAGGTAGCAGAGAATTCACACGAGCTCCATATGCGCAAAGCATAGAATTATTCAACTAAAAGTTATATATCGAGCTCATCTGTCTCGCTTAAAACTGTCCAAAATGTTTCCAGGGCAGGATCCAACCTGCGAGCGCTGCAACCAAGCTCCTGCCTCACTGGGTCACATGTGTTGGACTTGCACCAAACTAACATCATTTTGGACCAAAATTTTTAAGTGCCTTTCAGACAGCCTTGGGGTCACAATCTCTCCTAACCCATTAACAGCTGTGTTTGGTGTTCTTGCAGACGGACTTGAAGTTGAGAAGGACAAGCAAATGGTGATCGCATTCACTACACTTTTGGACGCAGACTTATTTTGTTAAATTGGAAGAATCCTAACTCTCCTCTGATAAGTCAGTGGGAAACCGATGCTTTATATTATTTGAAATTGGAAAAAATCAAATTCTCAGTTACAGGATCTGTACAAAATTTTTTTAAAACCTGGCAGGATCTAATCAATATTATTTTAGAAAAAGAGAAATAACTATTACCGCATTTATTTCCCTTCTCCATTTTTTATTTACCTATATATATTTCTTCCTTTCTTTTGTTTATTGTTGCCTAATTAATAAGCCCTAAGCAATTCTCCTTTGGCTAAGCTCTACTTCTCAGGGGTGGGGTTTGATTTGTCTTCAATTTTTTTTTTGTTATAAATTGATCTATTTGTATGGAATGATTACAATAAAATTAATAAATAAAACTTAAAATAAAAAAAAAAAGAAAAGCATAAAATGTTTAAATTAGCGTCAGCCACCCTAATTCGGGGTGTTCATAACAAATGTAATGATTTACTTCATTAGGCAGAAGTACGTGATAAATAAGAATGGTAATGTCATATATTTGAAATATTAAAATGTGCGCTTCAATTTAAATGTCTAAAGTCTAAATATTCTGCTAATAAAAACAAAAATGACATATTCAAAATTACTAACCTTGAAATATTCTAAAACAATACCCCACTTGTCTATGTTTGAAATTTCATTTTTAGCCTTCTGGGTGTAGCTCTTAGAGGGCTAGGATGAAATTTCAAAAACATTATCATATTCGTGATCAGCAAGAACTATAGAACATAAAACGACACTACACATGCCTATATTACCGTTCCACCTTTTGTTCAAAGTTTTGTGAAAAAGAGCAACTTTGACACAACCTAACATCAAGTCCTTCCTATCATTTTTGCTGAAGAGACCTATTGGTTTACTCTTTATCATAAGGGTGTAATTTCCTGCACAAAATATGGTCCAAAAATGGCGTAAAGAGGAGTGTTTTTGGTCTAGAGGGCCAAAAATAGTGGGGTACCCCAAAATGCTCAACATTTGGTATAACTAGATATCAAGATAATTTGAATAGTACATCATATATGGAAGTTTCGTCATACACGGGATGCACCAGACAAATAAAAAACAGAAGTGATTTGAAAGCATTCATAATTCTTATGAGCACAAACGTACTGCTCTGCAATGGACTGGTGCCCTGTCCAGGATTTATTCCTGCCTTGCACCCTATGCTAGCTGGGACAGGCTCCAGTGGACACTCGTGACCCTATTCAGTACAAAGTATGTTAAAAAATGACACATAAAAGTACTACTGTGATTTGTAAGTCACTTTTGTTGTGATTGTGGCTTCTTTTTCAGTTATTTTTGGGTTATTTGATCAAATGTTCATGGATTGTATTTACCTCTTGTATTATTTTTCATTGAACATTTAATTTTGTTACTAATCTTTGTTCTCTGTGTCATTTTAAAATTTTTAGTTTTTATTAACATTATGTTCCTTTATGCTTGCATGACACTATCTACTTATCACGTGGCCTCTATTATCACACTGATGATGTAACAGCAGCTTTAGTATAAATGTGGTGGCGTCACCACACAGAGTAATCCCTCAGTTGGTAAAGAAAAGCATCCTTCCATTTCCACAATAGCTTAGCCTATCAAACAAGTACAGCAGGTCGTTTGTGGTTTTTGACTACTCTCTGTTTTTTCCCCTTTTAACTTGGAGCTCTGCATTATTTTGTCTTCCCAGATGCAATCCCTGCCTGTCTGACCGTGTTTAGGATCTCATGCTGTTATCTGGTGTCTTTGCATCTCATGCTAATCTCAAAGTAACTCTCAAATAACTGGGTGTGCTTAAAACAGTTTAGGGGGAATAAAAATCAGCAAAAGGAAGTAAACAAAGATAAATGTGCTATTACACTTACCATGATTAATAACACTTCATAAGGGTTAGTTCATCAGAATACAAAAATACACCTTTAGAAACACACCACATATGTATTTGCTGCATTTATACAAAGTGGATTAAGCCATACACTTTCTAGTCCACTTAATCTGGTTCAGAATCATGGAGGCTGGAGCCTAAGCCTTGGAGCAGCAGAAACAAAACAAGACACACCTTGCGATGAGGTGCAAATTGAAAAATTAAATAGATAGATAGATAGATAGATAGATAGATAGATAGATAGATAGATAGATAGATAGATAGATAGATAGATAGATAGATAGATAGATAGATAGATAGATAGATAGATAGATAGAATTTTATTCTGGTCAAGGAAAAACAAATTGTTGTATTATAGTTTCACCAAAATGGATAAAGTTAAAAAATAAACTATGATAAAGAATGCAGCTGGTTACCAGATATGGGATAAGTAGCTTGTCTCTTACAGGATAAGCTTGGTATTTTTCAAGTTGAAGTTATTTCTTCACAATCATGGTATATATTAATTTGCCACATGTGTTTTAAATGAAGCATTTTTATAAATATTAAAAATACATTGTTCTAGCAGCTTAACTTAGAGCTTTACGGAACCCTGTATCCATATGTGACATAAAAAGCCTTAAAACCTATCAAATACATCCATTTTGAGCAACAAGAGTTTCAAGTTAAATGCAGAAAGCATGTTTTCTTATGAGGCATCCTTGTGATAATGAAAGGAAACTAGAAATAATCATTTTATGACAGACTCTTGGTCCTGTTTCCTCGATGTAAGGGCAGGTCACTTGGAGTGGGGTTATGACAACACATTACTGAACCTCACCCCCAACTGATAATCTGGGCAGTTATTTTGCAGAGGCCTCAAAACAAGATGCACACCAAATGACAGGATAGTGAAAAGAGCACAAAAATGTTTCATTGTACTTTGTACACAGCAATAAACATGAACTGAACTGATAATACTGCATAGTGTTTATAATGAAAGCCTTAGACTTTTTAAAGAGGTAAGCCACTTTTGCCGTGATGAGTTTTGCACACACAGAAAAAAGTGTGTACAAGTTTATGATAGAGAGACTGAAGCATCATAAATCTTTTATCATTTTTGCTTTTTAATGCATGATAAGTCACTCTTGCTGAAAATTTTGTAATGGAAGGACTGTGCACAATGTTTTTGAGTGAAGAGATTCATTGACCCTGATGCCAATTAATCAATTAATCTACTCGATGTAGACCCTGGCACTGGTATTTGAGAATGACAGCCCACTCTGCCTATGTTAAAACATTTGTACTGAACTTACTAAACTTCAACCTAATTAACTTTAGGTGAATTGGCATTGCTAAATTGACCCTATAGTGTGTGTGTGTTCGCTCTGCGACAGACTGGCACCCTTTCCAGAAATTGTTCCTGCCTTGTGTCTCATGCTTGCTGGGATAGGCTCCAGATGAACACTGACCTTGCCCCGGATAAGTAGGTCAGGAAGATAAATGGATGTACGGTATGTATGGATGTATGCAGGGCTTGATGTGTGGCAGTACTCACCGACACGCCATACCAGCTTTCTCCCTCTCAAGCACTAGATGTATGCCTCTAATGTCTGTTCAGTTCTTGTCACTCTATTGCCTGCTATGTGATCTCAATATTCTCTCTTACTGCAGCACATGCTTGCTTCATCAATCGTCCAGATAGTGAAATAATATATGTGATTACAAGTATAATTTTTTCCATTGTTATTGTCTACTAGTCACAGATCAGAGACAGAAAGGGTAACATGGAGTAAGACGAATGGAGAAGTTGGCAAAGACATGAGGCTCGCTTTCCATTCTCCTTTTAAAATGGTAGAATATCACAACAAATGGTTTGATTTTTGCTTTTCTCTTCTTAAAACAATATGGATAAGTTGTTTTGCAATATGTGTATAATCTCAAGATGCAGATCAACATTTTTGGCTTGAAAAATGACAAATGTGGCAAATCCTGAGGCTTTTCAATCAGGTATTGACACCAAACAGCCCTATTGTAAATTGCAAAAACAAAATATTTTTTAAAATGTATAAAAAAATTAACTTCAGAACACAGTCACTGCGGTGGGTTGGCACCCTGCCCATGGATTTGTTCCTGCCTTGTACCCAGTGCCAGCTGGAATTGGCTCCAGCAGACCCCCCGTGACCCTGTAATTAGGATATGACGAGTTGGAAAATGGATGGATGGATGGATGGACAGTCTTATATGGTAAATTAATATGTATCATGATTGTGAAGAAATAACTCCACCTTGAAAAATACCAAACTTATCCAATAATTTCCTGGCTCCTTAAATGGCAGATAATTCAGATAATGTCCAATTTCATGTCTCTGTTAAAGACTCTTTCTAAAATGTGACCCACCTGCTATTCTATTTTCTAGTCTCACTTTTGTTCCTTCCCTTTACTTTTCTTTCCAGCATGTGATTGTTGCTTGTCTCGACCAAGGAACATGTACTTCTTACTTTGTTTTTTCTTCTGATTTGTCAGCCCTTGTCTTCCAGCATAACTTCTTAGATATATACAGTCCATTT
Organism: Erpetoichthys calabaricus; assembly: GCF_900747795.2. Classification (NCBI taxonomy): domain Eukaryota; kingdom Metazoa; phylum Chordata; class Cladistia; order Polypteriformes; family Polypteridae; genus Erpetoichthys; species Erpetoichthys calabaricus. The sequence goes on along the minus strand of NC_041398.2, from coordinate 218,647,801 downwards.
TCAGATACCACAGATCTAGTTGTTCTCATAGGGTTCTCCTTCTAGCCTTCCCAATGTGATATTCCTTTATCCTCCACTGATACCTCAACCCTTTATTTCCTTCATGCTCTTCCTCCTATTAGTCCATTTAATGAACTTGCTCAAAACAATTTAAGCATTATGGGAATCCAGAGCCTTATATCCATAACAGTTTCCTTGTCCGTTTTATACTGTTGTAGCTGAGGTCTGATAATCATTTCACAAGATCTCCTCTGGCATGACTGCCACCATCGAAGTACCAGTACCAACAAAGTGAAATCTGTCCAGCATGTTTGCCGTCTACTATGAACAGTGATACTGTTCGTAACAAGGGACATCTTCTTGCTGCTGTGCCCCTTCTACTGGCATCCCACCACTTGGACCCAAGTACATAAAATCCACAATTTAGAGAGAAATGCATTACCCTATCAATACAGCATTAAATTGGGGTGTGAATCTACAAAAGTATTACACACGATACACATACAATATTCTCAATTGCTCTGTACTGGCAGCCATGTGGATTATGTGGTGAATCACACAGAACTATGCCTCCACTTCAAGGATTATAGCGGAAATGATACTGTAATCATCAGCCGTCGGCCAATGTCACCGTCATGCAGTTGCAATGTACGGTACGTGGCTCATTGGAACGCCCATGTCTGCTTAGAATGAGCATGAATTATACGTTTTGTCTTGTGATAAAATTCTTTATACACCTCTGTCTGGGTATCAAAAGACCATCGCAAAAATGTATCACTTAACAAAAGCTTAACAAGCATCCATAGACATGCCTTTCCAAAGAACTTTCTTTTTGTTTATTACAATCTGAATCTAAAAGAGCATTTTCCTTAAGTGTCAGTCTGAACAATATAAACAATCTAGTACACGCAAGAAAAATAAAAAAAAAGGAGCTTTTCACAACAAATTAGTTAGTCGTCGTACTTTTCCCAGCTTTCATGTATAAACCTGTGTAAATTACTGCAAAGTGTCCTAATCACTCCTGAGCCTACTAATGGTAGCTTGTGCTCTGTAATAAGCGATCATTACAGGTCTGTCTCTACCAGAATTACAAATTCTACCATGAGGGACATTATCAGTCCAAACCACGTACAATTCAGCACCTGTATAAATATATAAATATGCGTATAAATATATGTTCTTTTTCATTCACACAGACTAAGTCACCTTTCAGTATTTGATATTCTTGTTAATAATCATAAAAAACAGTCTAGTAAAACAAAGCGCTGCTTGCCTACGGCACATTGTGTTGCCCAAATGCACAGGCATGCCTCTGAATTCATAACAGAGAAAGAAGAGGAACAATTACCTTAGAAAACAAAATCCAGCTGTGAGAATAAGAGGCTTAAAATAATAAAACACCAATACCTCCGGGATATGAGCTAATGTTCATGTTGATTTTACTACCATTTTATCAGACAGCTACATTAAATGCTCTACTAGTCGCTACAAAAAAACTCAATTAAATAAACACCAACGTCAGCATGTGCAGCAACAACCTAAAAAGGCCACCTATTTGTTTTAGTTTCCGTTTTGAAATTCAGACTTTTGTTCATTCCAACTAAATAATACAGACAATGAGAAAACGTTGAAAAAAAATGTGTTTGTTAAGTCTAATGATTTCAATAAAGTGATAACGGGCACCCAATCCGTGTTGACAGATGGATTACTGAATGGCTTTTGGGCCATTATCTCTAAGGGGCCACAGGTAGCGGGAGACAAGAAGTCTGCAGACAACAGATCCTTGTGTCCACACTTCTGTCCACATCCCTTGTCTTTGGTTAACTGGCAATTCCAAACGGAAGCCATGTGAGTGTGAAGACAGGCGAGTGCGTGAGTGGGCCCTGCTGTGGACGAACACCCTGTTGAGGCTTGGTTACTGCTTTGTGCCTCATCTTGCCAGGATGGACTCCAACTCCCTAGGCCTTGGAATGTGAGAATGCTGTTTTTGCTTTTCTTCTTTCATGGTAGCATCGTGGCCCGTCCCTGTTTGTGTGCACTTTGCGTGTTCTGCACGTGTCCCTGTACGTCTCCTCTAACATGCCAAGTACGTCAGATGTTCGGTTAGTTGGCTCCACTCAAGTGAGTCGGTGTGTGTGACTCACAATGTCCTAGCATCCTGTCCGGGGTTGGTTCCTGTTTTGCACCCAGTGCTGTAGAGCCAGGCTTAAGGTGCCATAACCTTCAACTGGACTAAATAGGTTTAATGAGAAGAGAAGTGAATTGACGGATGAATGTTCATTCAGTTGTTCTTAGTTTTACAAAACTAGTCAGACTTTTCTCAATGTGAACAGACTGCTGAAGCACAGGGATATGCTTGGGTAAAGCAATCAACTCTCTGATTCTGACTACTATTAAACTATCAAATATGGAAACAAACTTTCAAAAGCAGATTACTTTAAAAGGATAAAAAGACAACAAACAACAGTGAAAACTTACTTAAGGTTACCATGTGGAACATAAACGCACAAAGCGTACACAATACAGGGCCGCTACCCTTTATCGTCTTTAAAATGCATTGTGGGTTACACAACGTCTGCCAAGTGTGGAGGCCAAGATTTTCCAACCACTTTACTTGCATTTGATTTGGGAGGTTCAGTTTAACTTTTCTATTGAACTCTGTACTGCTTCAAGTTGCATGGAGGCACAGTGGTTAATACTGGGGGCTGGGGGGCTCAAATCCTGTGCCTGGTCATCACCCATGTGGGCTTTTCCTATGGCAATTTATTTTTCCCTTAGCTCTCAAAGACGCACATGGCAGGCTAATTAATGACTCTAAAACAGCCAGGGTGAGTGAGTGGGCACTCTGATGGACCATCCAGGACTGGCTCCTGCCTTGTGTCTAATGCTACCAGAATCTGAGCCCCAAACAGTTATGAATTATATTGATTGATGGGCTACTAGCTTTCTAAATTTGAAAATACATGGAAATGTACAAAGAACAGGGCACAGAAAATGGCAGAATGGTTTGGAAGAAGCAGGGCTGCATTCAGTATCATCAATCTGGCTTGGTCACTTATATCACAAAAAACAGTGATGGGGTCAGCTGATGCATTATTAACAACTGGAGTAAATAGGAGAAGAGATCTTTAAACAAGTCAATGGTCAGAGCCACAGAGGGATAGACAGATGAAAGGCACTATATGATAGATAGATAGATAGATAGATAGATAGATAGATAGATAGATAGATAGATAGATAGATAGATAGATAGATAGATAGATAGATAGATAGATAGATAGATCAACATATAATAGATGAAAAGGGAATATATAATAGAAAGTTGGACAGACATTCTGTAGATGAATGGCATTACATAACTGATGACAAAGATATTACAGACACTATATGAGAGGACAGATACAGTGTAAACAGTTAAGAACAGCTCTATAAAATAGATATACAGGTAAAGGGCTAAATCAATGGTTCTCAAACTGTGGGGCGCGCCCCCAAATGTTGCCATATGTGGCGGAATTTCGCTATAGGGAAATTTTAAACTTGTAGCGGTGTATCAGCAGCAAAAAATATAGGAATAAATTTTATTAGGGTTTCAAAAAAACATTAGGGAGGCGCGATTAAAACTATTATGAAAACTTGGGTCGCAAATACTTAAAAGTTGAGAATTGCTGGGCTAAATGATAGATTGACACTAAACAATAAAGCTGATCATGAAGGCACTATATAAAAGATGAATTTTATTTTATATTTTGTAAAATGAACTCTCAAGCAGGGGCGGCACAGTGGCGCAGTGGGTAGCACTGCTGCCTCGCAGTTAGGAGACCTGGGGTTCGCTTCCCAGGTCCTCCCTGCGTGGAGTTTGCATGTTCTCCCCGTGTCTGTGTGGGTTTCCTCCCACAATCCAAAGACATGCAGGTTAGGTGCATTGGCGATCCTAAATTGTCCCTAGTGTGTGTATGTGTGTGCCCTGCGGTGGGCTGGCACCCTGCTCGGGGTTTGTTCCTGGCTCCCGTGACCCTGTGTTAGGATATAGCGGGTTGGACAATTACTGACTGACTCTCAAGCAGACTATTATTTAAATCTGCATAATGGGAATAATAACAACATTATTCATCCCACTTTCCATTTCCCATACTCACTCATTCAAATACAACCAAACCAAAAATATTCACATAATTATAAACAAAAGTTATAACTTAATAAATAAGCAAAAAAAAATAGCTTATCAAAACCTTCAGAAACAATTGTTCATGTTTCAACTGCTGACTCAAACTGGGTGTCATTTGGGATATGTAGGGTAACTTATGCAAACTTGTGTTGTGTCGCTATGTAATCATCTCGTTGAATGATCCAAGTGATTGTTTTCTTCATATATGAATCGATGCTGATCTCCTTTAGCAGTGCTGGCGTAGCACAATAAATAACGCTACTGGACATCACACGCTCGTTGTTGTTATGAATCGATGTTAGACAACAGAGCACATGACACAAGTAGTTAAAGTGAGCATATCTGAAATTATTTAATTCCTGCCATTTCCGTCATCAATGCACACGCGCCCTGTATGTCGTTGCTATGTTTTCCAATCGTGTACAGATCCATTCAGTTCTTGTTACTACCGTAGGTAACGACAAGTCACCATGCTGACACTCTACTTAAGTTTACAATCAAACGCAGTCGGCAGCGACAGCCGGGCGGCCACCTGTACGAACAGCTTGTTTAACAGCGACTTTTGCTGGCCGAGTCCTCCCCTCGATCCCCTGCGTGCAGCCCGGCGGCCGGAAAGCTCCCTCCCAGAGAGCGTGCCCGACATACCTGCGCTTTTGCTTTGCCGCTCCTGTCACCCGCGCGTCCTCTGCAACTCTAAAAAGTCTTTCCGACAAAGTTTCTCAAGCATAGCGCCGGTGGGTGGAGCCGACACCTGAGAGGCGAGCTTCCCCGAAATACATTAACGGAAAAAAAAAAAAAAGACTCGCGGCTCCTCCGCAGCTTCTCCTGCACCTGAAGCCAAACGGGATGCACGCGATGCGCCGCGACGCCGAGCTCTCCTGGAGGCGCACAACTAGCCGACCAGCCCAGGTGAATAAAGTCCACCGCCACGCTGGGATGATTCGAGATTTGTCAGAGCGATTAAAACTTCACTTTCTGCCTCGCGGAATTCGAGGCTGTGTGTGTTTTTTTTTCAGAAGGCTGTAGTCGGGTAAATAATTAACTTCTATAAGCGAAAGCTCCGGCCTTTGCCTGTAAAGATATACGTCGTTCTCCTCTGCTTTGCGGTTTTCAGAAAATATTTTTAAACGCTGAGAAGAATTTGAACTCATCCATGAGACAGAAGACGATTTCTATTCCAATTAAAAAAAACAAAAAGGTGCAACTGAGTAATAACCGGACCTCCACTGGAGTGCCAGGAAAAACAGAATTGGAAGATTAAGCATAATGTGTCTAACAAAACACATTTAATGGTGGCAAGCTTTCAATAAGCATATTCGTTTAGATTTGCAAAAGATCATTTTTCTTAAAAGATGGATATACCGTATATACACAATGTTTGTTAAACCTATTATTATATTCTATTACTCTTTTATTTTCTACAACTTTTTTTTTTACTGAACCAGCTGCAACAAGTGCAGAACAGGTGCCAACCTGTATTGGTTACCAGTCCAGCTGTGGGCACACACAAGTCTGTTCACTGTGAAAGAAGATTGGGATATACTGTCGATTCAGAAAGTATTTAGACCCTTCACTTTATGTTGTTGATTTCATTTTAAATGGATAAATTTGCCATTTTTTTTGCCCATCAGTTTATACTCAATAACCCATAATAACTAATTGAAAATGTTTTCAGAAAGGTCTGCAAAGATATTAAAATCAAAAACTTAAACTTCTCATTCATGTGGCGTATTCAGACCCTTAATTCAGTACTTTGTTGAAACCCCTTTGGCAGCAATTACAGCTTCACGTCTCCTTGGGTAGGTCTCAACAAGCTTTGCACACCTGGATTCAGGCAGTTTATCCCATTCTTCCTGGCAGATCCTCTCAAGCTCTGTTAGACTGAATGGAAAGCATCTGTAAATGTCCATCTTTAGGTCTCACCACAGATGTTCTAGAGCAGCGATTCTCAACCTTTTTCTCCTTGTGAACCCCTTCAAAAAACCAGAATAAATTGGCGAACCCCCTGTGTAGTCATTACTATATACTACAGGTTTATCCTTGTACGTTTTGATTCAATGTGTCTATGAAGAAGTGATGGTTTTAAACTGCTGTTGGCCAGGACTTCATTACAAATTACACAAAGAGTTTAGGTTCTGACTCATCCCTGGTAAAATAAAAACCCATTTGTAAATAGTCGCTGTCATATTTTCGTTTCTTCTCTTTTGTCTTACTATGTTCGCCAATTATTTCCTATCTTTCAGTCTGTAGAGATGGTAGCTCACTACAACTTTCAGTATTGTCACCCTGTGTTGGTACCAAATTGGACTGAAGTAGAAGAAAAAGCAATTGATTGCTCGTCCAGCTTTTTATCAGACTTGATAAAACTACCCATTTTTAACCATCGATCCATAATAAAATTACGGAGTAATAATTATTCACTTTCACGTTCGACGTGCGCACGTTTAAGTAAAAAGTCTTTATCGTAATTTATTTACGCACACTGTGCACTACTAATTTATCTTATTAAAATCACTCGTGGTTCTTAAGCGCTTCGTACGATTCAATTTGACTCTACTCTCCCTTGTCTGATCACAGCATTTTTATATCAGCAGACGTCATTCTCGTTCTTTCGAGTGTATTTGGGGTTCTCGGTTCGCTGAATTGGAAGTTTCCGGATCATATGAGAATGCACATGCATCGCCAGCAGCGTAGTATCTCATCGTGTTACAGATTGTTACCCGTTGCGACTCGACAATTTACACAATCTTCCGTCGCAATGCATAAGTGACTGAGGTAATATTCATGAATTTGACATTTAATTGATTTGTTGACCCATTTTTATTATTGTATTATTAATAATACTGTGAATATATTTGCCTACATTTAATATTTTGTTATATTTTTTACGTTTGGGATTTAAAATTCCGCCATTACAATATTTTTTTCGCGAACCCCTTTAATAAAGCAGGGGTTCGCAAACCACTGGTTGGGAATCACTGTTCTAGAGAGTTGGTTTAAGTCTGGCTTTGGCCGGGCCATTTAAGGACATTTAGAATCTTTGTCCCAAAATCACTCCAGCATTGTCTTAGCCATTTTATTCAGGTCATTGTCGCACTGAAAAGTGAATCCTCATCCCAGTCGGAGGTTGCATGCGCTCTGCAGCAGGTTCTCTTCAAGGATGTCTATGTATGGGGCTGCATTTATCTTTCCCTTAATTCTCATCAGTCTCCTTGTCCCTGCCGTTGACAAGCACCCTCACTGCATGATTCTGCCACCTCCATGCTTCCCTGTGGGATGGTGTGAGGCAGGTAATGAGCAGCGCCTGGTCTTTGCCACACATAGTGCTTGGTGTTCTGTCCAAAGAGTTCAATTTTTATCTCATCAGACCAAATGATCTCTTTCCTCGTGCTCTGGGGTCCAAGTGAGCTATCATATTTCTTTTACTCAAGAGTGGCTTCTGTCCAGTCACTCAGCCATAACACTCGATAGATGGTGTGCTGCTGAGATAGCCGTCCTTCCAACAGGTTCTTCTATCTCAGTAGAAGATTTCGAGTGACCATTGTGTTTGTGGTCACCTCCCTTACCATGATCCCTGTTTTCTGGTTCCTGAGTTAGGCCAGTTGGTCAACTCTAAAAAGAGTTCTTGTGGTTCCAAAATTCTTCCATTGTGCCATATATTCAGGCCACTGTGCTCCTTGGAACACTCAAAAACTTCAGAAATGGTGTTATCGCCTGGCCCTCACCTACACTTCACCACAGTCTTATTGCAGAGATCTGGAGAGAGCTTGGCTTGGTATTTATCCTGACATGCAGCATGAATTGTGGTCCTTATATCTACAGGTGGGCTCCAATCAAGTTCTTAACACATCTCAAGGATAATTAAAGCAATCAGGATGCATCTGACCACACTCTGGAGGGCCTCAGCAAAGGGTCTGAATACTTACAGGAATGATAGATTTTAGTTTTTGATGCAAACCCTTTGTTGTAATGTGAGATTTTGCATATAACTTGATAAATATTTAGGCAAAGCAATATAATATTAGTGTTACATTATTGATAATAACAGCAATGGTTTGATGGTTTAAAAACCCCTTCCCCCCACCAGGACTGAGTCTCTTTGAATTTTACGTCAGGATTTGGGGAATGTGCCTCAAACCAGTTTGAGAAGTGTTTCTCTGCTACAGTCTCTCTCTCATCCCCCACACAAAGCTAGGCTGCCTAACTGCCAAGCTTTACCTTAACATATGGCAGGTGTTAAGATGTTCTATCACCCCATTGGTCTGAAGTATGACTGTTTGGAATTGGCTTGTATCAAAAGCCTTTAAGTACCATGACGCCCTATTGGCTATAGGGGTTGGACAGAAAACCTATAAATTTGCTCACTCCCTCACTCTCTGTCTCTCTTACCAAACTGCTGAATGACCATCTCACACACCATGAGCTGAAAAGGATGACACAATGAAGAGCACAGCTCGGCAGCCATATTGAGACAGGCATGCGGCCTGTTCTGAAGAAAGCTGACCACCAATGATGCCTTAACTAGAGACATTTTAAGTAACAAACAAGTCTGTGTGCCGCCTGAAACTACACATCACCATTTATCAGGTTGTATGGTTGCCAATATTCAAATGTACTTTGCATATTGTTATTATTTATGAATATTATCAATAATACATTATTTTATGTGTAACTTAACTCCCGCTTGCCTTTTACTACACCTAATTGCCTGAGGTTATAGATGTAGGAGGAAAGGTGGGGAGAAGTTATATACTATAATACCTTATAAACAGTGGTAAGTCTGGGAGATCTGAGGCATTCTGACAAAGGCTACTTATTTATAATACAAAAGTGGAAAGTAGAGTAAAATATTACTCCACCAAGACAAAACACCTTTATAAAACATGTTTTCACTTTTGTCATTATGGGTTATTGACTTTAGATTAACGGGAAAAATTGCAAAAGTTTCCATTTAAAAGTAAATCTACATCACAATAAAGTGTGCAGAGAGTTAAGGGGTCTGAATTCTTTCTGAATCCGCTGTAGGAGACTAAAAAGAAAATGCCACAGACAAACAGGAATTAAACAATGCCGGGCATATTGGAACTTACATTCTGAGATCGATAAGACTGTAGACAAATGCCTCCATGAAGGCAGACCACCTCCTTTCTGTGTTACAGATCTATAGACCACCTCATTTCTGTGTTACAGACCCGGCAGACCTCCTCCTTTCTGTGTTACAGACCCGCAGACCACCCCCTTTCTGTCATACAGACCCGGCAGACCACCTCCTTTCTGTATTACAGACTCGCAGACCACCTCCTTTCTGTCATACAGACCCGCAGACCACCCCCTTTCTGTGTTACAGACCCGCAGACCACCTCATTTCTGTGTTACAGACCCGCAGACCACCTCCTTTCTGTCATACAGACCCGGCAGACCACCTCCTTTCTGTGTTACAGACCCGCAGACCACCTCCTTTCTGTGTTACAGACCCGCAGACCACCCCCTTTCTGTCATACAGACCCGGCAGACCACCTCCTTTCTGTATTACAGACTCGCAGACCACCTCCTTTCTGTCATACAGACCCGCAGACCACCCCCTTTCTGTGTTACAGACCCGCAGACCACCTCATTTCTGTGTTACAGACCCGCAGACCACCTCCTTTCTGTCTTACAGACCCGGCAGACCTCCTCCTTTCTGTGTTACAGACCCGGCAGACCTCCTCCTTTCTGTGTTACAGACCCGGCAGACCACCTCATTTCTGTGTTACAGACCCGCAGACCACCCCCTTTCTGTCATACAGACCCGGCAGACCACCTCATTTCTGTGTTACAGACCCGGCAGACCACCCCCTTTCTGTCATACAGACCCGGCAGACCACCTCCTTTCTGTCTTACAGACCCGCAGACCACCTCCTTTCTGTCATACAGACCCGGCAGACCACCCCCTTTCTGTGTTACAGACCCGCAGACCTCCTCCTTTCTGTGTTACAGACCTATAGACCACCTCCTTTCTGTGTTACAGACCCGGCAGACCTCCTCCTTTCTGTCTTACAGACCCGGCAGACCACCTCCTTTCTGTGTTACAGACCCGCAGACCACCTCCTTTCTGTCATACAGACCTATAGACCACCTACTTTCTGTGTTACAGACCCGGCAGACCTCCTCCTTTCTGTCTTACAGACCCGGCAGACCTCCTCCTTTCTGTGTTACAGACCCGCAGACCACCTCCTTTCTGTCTTACAGACCCGGCAGACCACCTCATTTCTGTGTTACAGACCCGGCAGACCACCTCCTTTCTGTGTTACAGACCTACAGACCACCTCCTTTCTGTCATACAGACCCGGCAGACCACCTCCTTTCTGTGTTACAGACCTATAGACCACCTCATTTCTGTGTTACAGACCCGGCAGACCACCTCCTTTCTGTGTTACAGACCTACAGACCACCTCCTTTCTGTCTTACAGACCCGCAGACCACCTCCTTTCTGTCATACAGACCCGGCAGACCACCTCCTTTCTGTGTTACAGACTCGCAGACCACCTCCTTTCTGTCATACAGACCCGGCAGACCACCTCCTTTCTGTCTTACAGACCCGGCAGACCTCCTCCTTTCTGTGTTACAGACCCGCAGACCACCTCCTTTCTGTCTTACAGACCCGGCAGACCACCTCATTTCTGTGTTACAGACCCGGCAGACCACCTCCTTTCTGTCATACAGACCCGGCAGACCACCTCCTTTCTGTCTTACAGACCCGCAGACCACCTCCTTTCTGTCATACAGACCCGGCAGACCACCTCCTTTCTGTGTTACAGACTCGCAGACCACCTCCTTTCTGTGTTACAGACCCGCAGACCACCTCCTTTCTGTCTTACAGACCCGGCAGACCACCTCATTTCTGTGTTACAGACCCGGCAGACCACCTCCTTTCTGTCATACAGACCCGGCAGACCACCTCATTTCTGTCTTACAGACCCGCAGACCACCCCCTTTCTGTCATACAGACCCGGCAGACCACCTCCTTTCTGTCTTACAGACCCGCAGACCACCTCCTTTCTGTCATACAGACCCGGCAGACCACCTCCTTTCTGTGTTACAGACTCGCAGACCACCTCCTTTCTGTGTTACAGACCCGCAGACCACCTCCTTTCTGTCTTACAGACCCGCAGACCACCTCCTTTCTGTGTTACAGACCCGCAGACCACCTCCTTTCTGTGTTACAGACCCGCAGACCACCTCCTTTCTGTCTTACAGACCCGCAGACCACCTCCTTTCTGTCTTACAGACCCGGCAGACCTCCTCCTTTCTGTGTTACAGACCCGCAGACCACCTCCTTTCTGTCTTACAGACCCGGCAGACCACCTCATTTCTGTGTTACAGACCCGGCAGACCACCTCCTTTCTGTCATACAGACCCGGCAGACCACCTCCTTTCTGTCTTACAGACCCGGAGACCACCTCCTTTCTGTGTTACAGACCCGCAGACCACCTCCTTTCTGTGTTACAGACCTACATACCACCTCCTTTCTGTCTTACAGACCTATAGACCACCTCCTTTCTGTCTTACAGACCCGCAGACCACCTCCTTTCTGTGTTACAGACCTGGCAGACCACCTCCTTTCTGTCTTACAGACCCGCAGACCACCTCCTTTCTGTCTTACAGACCCGGAGACCACCTCCTTTCTGTGTTACAGACCCGCAGACCACCTCCTTTCTGTGTTACAGACCCGGCAGACCACCTCCTTTCTGTCTTACAGACCTATAGACCACCTCCTTTCTGTCTTACAGACCCGCAGACCACCTCCTTTCTGTGTTACAGACCTGGCAGACCACCTCCTTTCTGTGTTACAGACTCGCAGACCACCTCCTTTCTGTCTTACAGACCCGCAGACCACCTCCTTTCTGTGTTACAGACCTGGCAGACCACCTCCTTTCTGTGTTACAGACTCGCAGACCACCTCCTTTCTGTCTTACAGACCCGCAGACCACCTCCTTTCTGTGTTACAGACCCGGCAGACCACCTCCTTTCTGTGTTACAGACCCGGCAGACCACCTCCTTTCTGTCATACAGACCCGCAGACCACCTCCTTTCTGTGTTACAGACCTGGCAGACCACCTCCTTTCTGTGTTACAGACCCGCAGACCACCTCCTTTCAGTGTTACAGACCCGCAGACCACCTCCTTTCTGTGTTACAGACCCGCAGACCACCTCCTTTCTGTCATACAGACCCGCAGACCACCTCCTTTCTGTGTTACAGACCCGCAGACCACCTCCTTTCTGTCATACAGACCCGCAGACCACCTCCTTTCTGTCTTACAGACCCGGCAGACCACCTCCTTTCTGTGTTACAGACCTGGCAGACCACCTCCTTTCTGTCTTACAGACCCGCAGACCACCTCCTTTCTGTGTTACAGACCCGGCAGACCACCTCCTTTCTGTGTTACAGACCCGGCAGACCACCTCCTTTCTGTGTTACAGACCCGCAGACCACCTCCTTTCTGTCTTACAGACCCGCAGACATGTTTATTGAGACCTGGAGACTGAAGAATCAGAGTTTCCTTTCCAATCTCATTATCCCTCAGGGAATGTGAAGTGGCCCCCACAGTGACAGCCAGTCAGCCATGCATGCACACCCATCTGTCTAACGAGTATCTGGTGAAAACCGGCCAGTGTGAAGCCTTTCAAAGGCTCAGGGCGCATTTCTGCTTTTATTAAACACAAACAGTTCACTTCTTGATAAACCACCAAAAGGGAGTTTGTGTGCTGCTGGGTGTGAGAAGCCAATTCCAGTTACTGTTTTGCTAGGCAAATAACTTATTATATGAAATGCAGTTCAACTTCAAACAGATATTACATTTTTATTTCAGCAATTTATTTCAATATTAAAATGACAGCGGCTGAATCATTAAAAATGTTGTAACTCTAGAAGTGTCATGGCCATTTCGCTGAGAATATACTCACTCATTTACAAAGTTAATGGCTTATTAGTGCCTCAGATTCTGAAGACAACACCCGTTACTCCATCCTTCCGTCTATTTTTACAACCTGCTTAGTTTATTACAGAGACGGGGGAAGTCGCAGATCCCTCGTATATATTCACTTTCACGCCATCCATGCGTCAATCCAATTCAAACTGAAAAGGGGCTGATGACTAACTAGTCAGGCTTCAAGAGGGGCCATTCCACTGAGGTGACTCTACAGACTGTTGTTGAAACGTTATGGCTGGTGAGGGCTACCACCACGTCACATGTTCTCATCCTCCTCGATCATTCTTCTGACTTTGACAAAGTTAACCATCAGATTCTCCTTGTCACCCTCTCTGACCTCTGCATCACTGGAACTGCCCTCAGCTTATCTGAACCCTACATCTCAGGCAGATCCTATCTTGTTTCCTGCCTAGGAGAGTTGACTGTCTTGCATCAGGAAAGCACAGGAGTACCCAAAGGATTGGTGCTGGGCCCTCGCCTCCTTGTACACCAACTCACTGGCCAGTGCTATGGATTCTCATATCAGTGCTGTGCCTTTTGGTATTTGGTGTTTCCTCCAGATGACAACACAGTTTTCGCTAGAATCTCAGCATGTCTGACTTATATCTCAACTTGGAGGAAGACACACCTTCTCCAGCTCATCCTGCCCCTTGTTATCCCAGCCAGTCCATTTATTCAACAAACCTAGACTCATTATCACTAACGTCTACCAAGTCAGTATGCAAACTTAGGGTGACAATCTATGACCGGCTGTCCTTCACTGGCCACACTGAACTCATCTCTTGTTCATGCAAATCTACTCCATATATATAAAATCCTAAGCCTAAAAGTGCAACGATTTTATGTGACGGTTTTATGTCACGTTTTAAATCGGGCTTATTTTAAAATCTACATATATATGTTTGGTTTCATTCTTTTCAGAATTTATTGAACTTTAATGTGATGTTCTTAGATTTTCAGATTCTTATTCTGTTTTTAAATTATAAACTAAAAAATATCAAGATCTCACGTCCTACAAGGTGAGACTTTGTGCCAGGAGATTTAACCACGCCTGGGGCCGGAAATAAAACACAAAGAGTAGGACAGCTGCTGTACAGGCTTTTAAATGTTCGAAGCGCTGCGCGAGATGCAGATCTTGTGGCATGGCAGCAACAGCAAGCCAGCAGTTGATCTAGCAAAGAGGAGGTAAAAAAACTGTATTTGTATCCCATTGTGTCACCGTTTAAGAGAGGGTTTCGGAGGAGCGACCGTGTCACCTTGGGGTGCGGTCAGCCCCCCTCTTCACAACACGAGCAGCAGAGATGTAAAGTGGCTGGCGCATATCGCAGGCCATGGGAGTTGGCGAGCAAAGCAAGCAGAGGGTAACCCCCTAGTTCACTCTATATAAAATCTGCAAGATCAGACCACATCTGATGGAGTATGCAGCACAACGACTGCTTCAGGCATTGCTTTGTCACATCTGGATAACTTTAACTCTTTCAACTGTGTATCTGACAAGGTCCCACATTAGAGGTTGGGCATCAAACTCAGGGTGTAGAGTGTAGATGGGTACAAAATTGTCTGATACATGGGAAGCAGACAGTTCTAGTGAGAGGAACTTTATCAGAATTGGATGAATTTAAGAGTGGTGATCCCTCAGGTGTCTGTGATGGGCTGTTGCTATTTTCAATATATATAAATGTTCAAAATAACAAGCTGGTTAAGTATGCAGACCAAGCAAGGTGGATTGGCAGATAATCTTGAATAAATTGAATTATTACAGAGGGACATGGACAGCGTACAGGCTTGGGCAGATTTGTGGCAGATGAAATTTAATGTAAGTAAATGTGGGAAGTAAAAATGTTAGATTTGAAAATACAATGGAAGATCTGAAAATTGAAAGCCCCCCCCCCCCATGAGGAGGATTTAGGAGTCGTAGTGGACTTGTCACTATCCACCTCCGGAAGTTCAGAACGCTAAGAGAATGTTAGGTTTATGCAACATCTTGATGCGTGGAGAACAAGTTCAAGGAGGTTCTGCTCAAGCTTTATAACACTCCACTGGGGCCACTCCTGGAGTACTGTGTGCAGTGTTGGTCTCCAGGCTACAAAAAAAGATATGGAAGCTCTAGAAAACATCCAGAGAAGAGTGAGATTCTAGGACTACAGGGGATAAGTTAAGAGGAAAAGATGGAAGGAGTTAAACCTTTTTGGATTAAGCAAAAGGAGCTAAAAAGGAGACATTATTTAAGTGTTTAAAATTCTGAAAGGATTTAGTCCTGTGGATTGAGACTGTTACTTTAACATGAGTTCTTCAAGAACACAAGGACACAGTTGGAAACCTCACAGTTACTGTACAGGTAAATTTCACACAAAAGCTAGGACGTTTTTCTTCTCAAAAAGAACAATAGACAAAGTAGTGAAGTGGACAGTAGGACTCTAGGGACCTTCAAAACTTAGTTACTTTGGAGGAATCAGATGGATAGGACTGGTGAACTTTTATTGGGCTGAATGTCATGTTCTTGTCAAAAGTTTTTCTAATGTTCTTTACTGGCAGAAAGATCTGCATGTGTTACCATCGTCAATGAGATATGTCAAGAATTAAAAGGTATATAAAAGATCAATAGTCATAATTAAGTTTTCCGGAGTGGTGGGGATGATAATACAAAATACCTTTTTTCATTCTTCCAGCATGTTACTATAAAGCCTTCTTGAAACAAGAACCTTTCAGGCACTGTTGGCCTTTCTCCCATGTGGAACCCCAACCCATGTTTCCACTACTGAGCTGGAGCCTCCTCCAGCAGCCTGGAACTGGGCCTGGACAGGATGTCCGCCCATCACATGGAAACACCAATTAACACTCGAGTCTTCTGGATTTTGTAGACAACTGGAGCACATGGCCTGGGATTCACCACTGGACCACTGTGTCACCCACTTTCACTCCCAACAGACCAGTTTACAGACACCAGCTAACTGCATGTCTCTGAGATGGGGAAGGACTCCAGAGCATGAACTTCACTCAGATGGGCAGGAACTTGGGCATCTGAAGCTACGAGCAGCAGTGACAACCACTTCACCACCCTGTAACAAAATCACAAGTTCATCAAAATGCTTCTTTGACTCATCAGCAGCTTTAAAACTTACAAACATTCTAACCAATCAGTCCGTTTATGGTGCCAACTATAATAGCGAGGAGAATGTAAATAGTAAGGTGGAAAGATTTAATACTAAGGTGAGAGCTGCTGTTGACTTAGTTGCACCTGAAAAGACAGTTAAAAAATCTTCTAGCATTGTTATACCATGGAAGACCCAAACAGTGTCTGATTTAAAGAGAACATGCCGTAGAGCTGAGCGCAAATAGAGGAAAACTAAACTAACTATTGACTATGAAATATTAAAAGTTAAAATAACAGAATACAATAACACAGTCCGTCTTGAGAGGCGCTGCTATTTCTTTAAGATTATAAATAACAATGCTAGTAATCCCAGAGTCTTATTTTCGACAATTGATCATCTATTAAACCCAGGTAACTCAAAGGAATGCCTCCTAAGTACTTCCAGTAAAACCTGTGAGGCTATCGCTGTATTTTTCAATCAAAAAATTAATGATATTAGAAATAACATAGTATATCTCCCCAACACTATGGATCCTCCTAAACCCCAGTATTCCATAATAAACAAATTAAATTCTTTCACTAGGATAGATTTACCTGATTTACATAAAATAATTTCTCAAATGAAACCCTCCACCTGTGCCCTTGACCCAATACCAACAAAATTTTTCAAAGAAGTATTGGGCGTGCTAATTGATAATATTCTTGACATAGTAAATTCGTCATTAGATACGAGGGTCTTCCCAGACTGTCTTAAGACTGCTGTAGTTAAACCCCTACTTAAGAAAAATAATCTCGACCCCTCTGCTCTTGAAAATTTTAGACCCATCTCTAACCTGCCTTTCTTAAGTAAAATTCTAGAGAAGGCAGTCATTATACAGTTAAATGAGCACCTCAATAAACATGCTATTCTTGATAAATTTCAGTCAGGTTTTAGAACAAATCACAGCACAGAAACTGCACTCGTTAAAGTAGTAAATGACTTGCGGGTAAATGCAGACAGAGGCCATTTATCTGTTCTCATCCTC
Source organism: Erpetoichthys calabaricus (assembly GCF_900747795.2). NCBI lineage: Eukaryota > Metazoa > Chordata > Cladistia > Polypteriformes > Polypteridae > Erpetoichthys > Erpetoichthys calabaricus. The sequence goes on along the minus strand of NC_041398.2, from coordinate 218,630,548 downwards.
TTAGATCTGAGTGCCGCATTTGACACCATTGATCATAATATTCTTAAGAATCGCCTTAGTCAATGGGTGGGCCTCTCTGGCAGTGTCTTAAATTGGTTTGAATCCTACCTGGCAGGGAGAAAATTCTTTGTTAGTTGTGGTAATTATAACTCAAAGACACATGATATTCTATATGGTGTTCCACAAGACTCTATCCTGGGTCCGCTGCTCTTCTCAATCTACATGCTTCCATTAGGTCAGATTATCTCAGGGCACAACGTGAGCTACCACAGCTATGCTGATGACACACAGCTGTATTTATCAATAGCACCCGATGACCCCGAATCTCTTGATTCGCTAACACAATGTCTAACCTGTATCTCAGAATGGATGAATAGTAACTTTCTCAAATTAAATAAAGAGAAAACCGAAATCTTAGTGATTGGCAATAATGGATACAATGAGGCTATTAGAAATAAACTGGATGCATTAGGATTAAAAGTCAAAACGGAGGTAAAAAGCTTAGGGGTAACCATTGACTGTAATCAGAATTTTAAATCACATATTAATCAGATCACTAGGAAGCATTTTTTCACTTAAGAAACATAGCAAAAGTTAGACCTCTTATATCATCGAAAGATGCAGAGAAATTAGTTCACGCATTTGTTTTCAGTCGACTAGATTACTGTAACGCACTCCTCTCAGGACTACCCAAAAAAGACATCAATCGTTTGCAACTAGTGCAGAATGCAGCTGCTAGAATCCTTACCAGGAAAAGAAAATCCGAACACATTTCTCCAGTTTTGATGTCACTACACTGGTTACCTGTGTCATTCAGAATTGACTTTAAAATTCTGCTCATGGTTTATAAAGCCTTAAATAATCTCGCCCCGGCTTATATATCGGAATGTCTGACACCTTATATTCCAAATCGTAACCTCAGATCCTCAACTGAGTGTCTCCTTAGAATTCCAAGAGCAAAACTTAAAAGAAGTGGTGAGGCGGCCTTCTGCTGTTATGCACCTAAAATCTGGAATAGCCTGCCAGTAGGAATTCGCCAGGCTAATACAGTGGAGCACTTTAAAAAACTGCTGAAAACACATTATTTTAACATGGCCTTCTCATAACTTCACTGTAATTTAATCCTGATACTCTGTATATCCAATTCATTATAATAACTATTCATGGTGGCTCTAAAATCTGTACTAACCCCTACTCTCTCTTCTGTTTCCTTTTCCGGTGTCCTGTTGGTGGTGGCGCCACCACCATCTACCCAAAGCACCATGATGTTCCAACAATGATGGATGGATTAAAAGCCAGAAGTCTGTATGACCATCAGCATCAAGTGACTCCGTGAAAACCCGAACTACAAAGAGGACTATTTCATTTATGTTAGGTAGAATGCCCAGAGGGGACTGGGCGGTCTCGTGGCCTGGAACCCCTACAGATTTTATTTTTTTCTCCAGCCATCTGGAGTTTTTTTTTGTTTTTTCTGTCCACCCTGGCCATCGGACCTTACTCCTTTTCTATGTTAACTAATGTTATCTTATTTTAATTTTGTATTTTGTCTTTTATTTTTATTTTTTTCATTATGTAAAGCACTTTGAGCTACTTTTTGTATGAAAATGTGCTATATAAATAAATGTTGTTGTTGTTATCTTGGTTACGCTATAATGTTATAAGCCATTGCAGACACAGTGGACACCACAACAAAATGAATACACAATTAACAGGCTTGGGCGATGAGCAGAGTGGTCTGTCATGCTGCTTCCATAGCCCCAGTGATCCGAATTCAAATCAGAGGCTGACAGGATTGCAGTTCACTTGCACATTTATATGTTTAAACAAACACAAAAGGAAAGGAGCAACCTTTGAAAAAGTGAAAATCATATTTTTTGGAACTGAAACATAAAGGTCAACCTTGCAGAATGTGGATTCTGCTCTACAGCAGGCTTGTGTCAGTATCTTCTAAAGATGTATCTTACGTTTTTAAACCTTCACCAAGAGAGGTTTGATGGAGGAAACACCAAAGCTCTGTATCATTAATTTCACAAGGTCTGTGAATGTGCATGAAAGACGTGGCTTTAGGATTTTGTGGGGTTTTTTTTTGGAAATGTTTAGTCTGGTTTGTCTTTAAGCCTCTTCTCTCATCTTTGTTGTGTCTTGAGCACTGGCTTCATTCTCAGTTAACGTTATCACTCAATAATTCAGCAGGAATGAGCGGTTATCTTGATCTGTATGCTCCTTTTTTGTGATCAGAGTGGTTTGTGCTGCTGACTCAAAGTTCTAGGGGCCTGGATTGAAATCCTGCCTTGGTCACCACCTAGACCTTATGGATTTCAGACTCCTCCTTAACCTCACAGAAATGGAGTCTACGTGTATTAGCTGTTGTAAATCAGCCTGGTATGAGAGAGTATGGATGAATGAGTGAGTGAGTGAGTGTGCTATGAAATCAAGTGGTATCCCACCCAGTGTTGGTTCCTGCCAGCTTGATGTAACTCAGTATTATTGTTATTATCAATAGAGAGTTCTCTGACACTTTTATACAAGGCAGGTATCAAGATCCATTACAACTGACTACATACCTGTTTTACAGGTGGAGCACAGGCAGGTTAAGTCAAGTGCTCAGGGTCTGACAGTGTGTCATTGCTACCTTGGACTTGAAAGCCTAACTCCTTATCCACCACATCAGACTGTCTGCCATATTGAAATAAGCATGGTGACCTGGCGTGACTATAGTATGATGATAGTACATGAAGCAGTGCTGAAGACACATGTGATGGGTGGGTTTGAGCAACAGTAGAGTCAGATGGAAACCACAGAAGCAGAGTCCAAATAAACAGCTTACTCCTTAGTGTTGGCAAGGCACTAGTGGCACTGTGGTGCAGTTCTAGTCAAATGGGTTCAAATGACACCTCAGTTACTCTGAGTTTGTATACTCTCTCTATGTAACACTCTTCCTCCCACATGCAGAAGACATGTAAATTAGCCTAACCTGTAGCTCTTAACTGGCTTGGCATGAGAAAGTCTGGATGTGTGTGTATATGTGTGAGCAATTGGCTAACACTTCATTCAGGGTGCTTCCTTTCTCATAAAAATGATTTTAAAAAAATCAACGACGGTCCTGATCGGTAGCCCACAGCTATTGTGAATTCCTGCCAGAATGAAGCACATTAATGGATGCAGGCCTCCCTTAAAAAAAACCATAAGTCGGGCCTACCCCTCACCTAAGTCTGGCTTCCCAAAGCAGGTCTCACTGCAGGAAGACTAACTCATAATTCAACGGATAGGCCTTGGCCTCCACGGGCCCAATATGAGACACATGCAACATGTTTAAAAATACAATTAAGAGAGGAATGAGGAACTCCATTAAACTTTGGGCCCACAATAACAGAACAAAATTCTTTTATAAATAGAGAAGTTAGGCGGCACGGTGGCACAGTGGTAGCGCTGCTGCCTCGCAGTTAGGAGACCCAGGTTCGCTTCCCGGGTTCTCCCAGTGTGGAGTTTGCATGTTCTCCCCGTGTCTGCGTGGGTTTCCTCCCACAGTCCAAAGACATGCAGGTTAGGAGGATTGGCGATTCTAAATTGGCCCTAGTGTGTGTGTTTGTGTGTGTCCTGCAGTGGGTTGGCACCCTGCCCGGGATTGGTTCCTGCCCTGTGTTGGCTGGGATTGGCTCCAGCAGACCCCCGTGACCCTGTGTTCAGATTCAGCAGGTTGGAAAATGGATGGATGGAGAACTTATTTTGAACAAAACCTAAGAACTGGCAAAACCAAGAGCACACATCCAATAGCAGTATCTTGAAAGAAACCAGGGTCTGTCACTTTCCTCCTCACTTTAGGTTTGCTGGAGGTCATCTCCTTCCATCGACCACCCTATGACGCCACTCCTGCCACTCCAATCTTCCACAGCTCCTTCCGTACGGCACAATAAAAAAAAAGAAGCACTGCCTCCATATTTATGCCAAGAGGTTCACCTCACGCAGCTCACTTGGGGGTCAGAGACAACACAATCTGCACTCACTTTTTCCCAACTCTGTGAGCCAATCCAAGCAAGGATCCTTCCAAGGGTTCACCAGCAGCCATGGATTAAAGCAGAGGAGCGGGTCTCCTAAGTTCTACTCTTTAAGTGCTCAATCATCTCTCACTTTCTCACACACACACACACACACACACACACACACACACGCACTCTCTCTTTACATGGCTTCTCAGGATGACTCCGGCCCTTGTGACAGAGTGCCCCTTCCCCAGTCCATATGGCCCTACCAGGATTTTCATGCCAAAAATGCCAATGTTCTCTTCAACAAAGGATGCTCACTAGGATGTGTGGAGGGAAAGGTGAAGTAAATGGATGGATGGATGGATTTTGTGATAACTGAGATCCATATTTAAGATTCTACATTAAGGCTAATTTTATTCATTCAGTCATTTACAGTGTACAACACTATTGCATGTAAAAATACTCCACGCAGCTCAACATACTCCACGGCGGTTTCTCCAAATCATTAAATTTCCAGGTGTTTTAACAGGAGACTCCATGAGGATGGCATCTTCTCACAACTTGAACTTTCTCTGTTATAACATCTGTGTCTAGCACCGATTATGTGGATATCCCATGCATCACACCTCCAGACCTGCTGCTTTTGCAATAAAGTTCCTTCTTACTCATCCAGCTGTCTAGCCACAGCCCAAGCTGAGCCACAAAGCCCGATGGTATTTCATGAGAAATGCTTGAGAACTGCCGCCCCATAGTGAGCTTCACCTTTTGGAATGTAAATGTGTAATGCCTTTTCAGACAAATTCGGAAAAAAAAAGCACCTGTGATCTCCAAGGAGAAGCCAAAAGTGACTGAGCCCAAAACATGATTATTTTATGGAAAACAGTGCTAGTATTTGATAAAGTGCCAATAATATAAAGACATTTTGAAAATCAAACATTACCTCGTGCGTAACTGTGATGTTCAGTTCTTTTTCTATTGTTCTGTATTTTACTTCTGGGCAGGGTGGGTCTGCCCACACAATTGCCCTGTTTAGGTTTAGGCATGGATGTTATTTTCACGCTTGGACTGCTGACAAAATAATCCCTTTTGCCTTGTGAAAATAAGTAGGAAAATCCCTGGGTTGGCCCTGCGTGTATAGGTTTCAGTCTGAGGAGGCGTGCGGCTTTCTGGAGAGACCCTCATATTTCAAGGCCGTACGCTACATCTGCATGTCACCCTGAGCGAGTATCGACATGCAAGACTGCGTGGCTTCCCGAAAGCACATCTCTCCTTTTGCTGTGTTTCATTTTACATTGAGGAGACACTTCTCGTAAAGTGTCCCTGTCGTGAGTCATTTCCATGTCTATCCGACGTCAGATTTGAAAGGGCTACATAATCTAACAGAAGCCAAGTGCTAATCACTACCTCTGACAGTACGTAAACTAAATGGACACAACTTGGGTCATTGGCAATCATCAGTCATTGCTAAATGTCAGTAAACAACAAGAAAACTTCAGGCAAGCAACACTCCAAGTACTTCAGTCAGTCAGTCAGTCAGTCAGTCATTTTCTAACCTACCATGTCCTGAACAGGGTCGTGGGGGTCTGCTGGAGTCTACCCCAACAAGCACAGGGCACAAGGCAGGAACAAAGCCTGGACAAGGTGACAGTCAGTTGCAGGGCACACACACACACACACATCACAAGCACACACCAGGGCCAGTTTAGCATCATCGATTCACCTAACCACCACGTCTTTGGACAGAGGAAGGAAAATAACACAGACACATGGAGAACACGCAAACTCCACACAGGGAGGACCCGGGGCATGAACCCTGGTCTCCTTACTGCAAGGCAGCAGCACCACCATTGTGGACTGTGCTGCCCCAAACTACTTCAGTCATTCCTCATCAAGGTTATGATAGTTAACAAAGACTAAAATAAAAACAAACTATTATTACAATTTTTTTTTTCCTAAACTGATATAAAATTATAATCAAAACTGAAATGAAAAACTAAAACTAAACAAAACTATTAAAATAGCTAATGTGATGGACGGCTGGCAGCTCATCCCGGCCGACACACCCAGGATGCTAGATGGCGTCTTCCCTGCAGCCTAGAGGTGCCCCGGATTCCCGCAAGTGCACCATGGGAGTTGAAGTTTGGCTTCACAATCCTGCTGGGTACCGTGGGTGCCACCGTGTGACACTGCAGGGAGACGAGGGGATTTTTGTTTCCCATATAGCCCGGAAGTACTCCCAAGTCATGGGGACAGAAGAACAGAAGTACTTTCGGCCTGAAGAAAAATCTGACCCGGAAGTGCTAAAGAATCACATGGACAGGAGCACTTCCGGGTCAACAACTATATAAAGGACTGGTGGAGACCCAGCAAGCGAGTTGGGAGGTAGAGTGACGGAGCTGCTGGGAGGAGAGGAGGAAAAGAATTGAATTATTGCTTATTGATTTATTATGTATTGTGGTGGTGGTGCTTTGATGGCACATTTACTGAGGAAAAAAGAAATAAAAATATTTCCTGGTGCTTTTACCTGGTGTCTTAGATGTTTTTCTCATGGGTTTGAGGAGCGACAGCGCCCTCTACTGTCACGCTAACTAAAATAAAATAATAATTTAGTAAAAATATTTTCAGTTTTCATTTTTGAATGAATATTCTTGCCATTAGTCTTTAACCCTTGTAACTTTTAACTCTAAAACAGAAAGTCATCCACCACGAGCCGCCCGCATATGTTCATCCAGTGAAAGGGGTCTGGTGACAGAGGGTGGGTGTTCACACAGCATTTGCGATGACAGAGCGAGCTGAAAACACGCGTAAAGCGTGTGACGAAGACAAGCGATTTACTGTGCCACCTTTCTTTGCGCTTGTTGCATATCAAGATGTAATTCAAACGCCTGAATCGGAATGTGCTGGTCAACAAAATCTTTACCGTATGGACAGAAAAATCATGAGTGAGTAACGTTTCAGTTTATTTCTCAGGTGCCTGCTTTTCATTGACATTAATTCACCTGCCACTTCGCAAAGGAGAAATCGTTTTTAATTTCTCGTATATTATTATTTGACCTCGAGATTTTGATGAATCTTGACATTTTAGACCTCCCCAAGTCCAAAAATACTGTTTTTTGGAATCATCTGTGTGTGTAAACACGATAACTCAAAAATGCAACAAGATAGATGAATGAAATTCGGCATGTGGTTGTTACACCACAATTGTAGATCTCTATTAACTTTTGGGCCAAATCCATCATCCGCAAGTGGTACTTTACCTGAACACATACTCAATTTTTTTTTTTATTCATGAGGCTGCAGAGTCCGGTTTATTCAGCTTTACTTTTATACTTTTATAATAACTGTTCAATATATTATTAATTTGATTTGTTGTTGATGGCTCTTTAATGTACATAATATAAAAATATAATCATTGTCTAGCAGTTTACTCCTCAAATATCCATCCTCATACAGTGGAACCTCAGTTCATGACCTTAATTCGTTCCAAAACTCTGGTCGTAAACCGATTTGGTTGTGAACCGAAGTAATTTCCCCCATAGGATTGTATGTAAATACAATTAAACCGTTCCAGACCGTACAAACTGTATGTAAATATATATATTTTTTAGTTTTTAAGCACAAATATAGTTAATTATACCATAGAATGCACAGCGTAATAGTAACTTTAATGTAAAAACATTGAATAACACTGAGAAAACCTTGAACAACAGAGAAAACTAACATTGTAATAGTTCACGCTATAGTGCTAGGAACCGCTCGTTAAAAACACTTTTTTTTAAATGAGTTTTAAGCACAGGGGAAAAAATGAACATATGAAAAAATCCATAATTTAATAAACCACCAAGAAAAGTAACATTGCAACAATGCAGGCTACGAACCGATCACTGTATACAACTGAAAACAAAATCAAGCCTTCTCTACCTTATGCGTCCCTCCCTCGCTCACTCGCTCTCTCTCGCGCCTGTGTGTGTGTGTCTCTCTCTTTTGCGAGCCTGGGGCGCCTGTGTGTCTCTCTAGCTCGCTCCTGTGTGTGTGTGTGCGCCTCTCTGTGTGTGTGTGTGTGTGTGTCGCGCTCTCTCGCTCGCTGCACAGGAAATGCACAGGGAGAGACTGAACATGTACAAACCGAAAGGGAACCTGGCATGTTCGTATACCGAGTGTGTGGTTGTGAACCGAGGCAAAAGTTTGGTGAACTGTTTGGTCGTAAACCGATTTGTACATGTACCGAGACGTTCGTGAACCGAGGTTCCACTGTATTTGAGTATATGAGAAAGTCTAGGGAGACCACTTCCGATTTTTATAAATGAAAAGACACTGATCTAGAGACTGACTAGGTCATCATACACTAACAGCATATTGTTACTGACCAATCACTTTTGCTTTAAAAACGTCATTTAACCACAAAGTGACACAAACTTTGTAAAATTCCTGAGGTGGGTCTCTACTGAAAACTGGTAGGTAGGCGAAGAGAGTCTGTCAACTGGTGAAAAACTAAACAAACTAATGTGTTTTTGTATTTATTCTATATTTATTCATTTATCTTTTTTAGTTCATATTCACAGCTCAAAATGCGTGATATTATGACAATAACCTAGTAGCAGAATTATATTTTAAAAATTCTGTCCCCCCCTTTTCAATGTTTCTCTCTCTCTCAAAACAGATAGTTAAAATATTCTATTCTTTTTGTTCTTAACATCAGCCATATTATACATATTGCATACCAGGGATTTTTCCTGCCTTGCATCCAGACCCGCTGCGGTAGGCGCCAGGTTTCCTGTGATCCTACTCTGGATTAACAGATTTAAATAATGTATATATTGTTCTTAATCTCAGATGCTGTCTCTGTCGTTTTGTGCCCGTCCATACTCTTATTACCTGCTCTTACTCTGCTCATTATGGGTTTACTGTTCTTATGGTGGGCTACTCAAGTCTCACTGCCCCTAACCTTGACACTACATGCTTTGTTTTTCTTTGTTTTCCTCAATATAGCAAGGTGGAGTCTGCACACTCACTCAAGTCAAAGAGTCCTGTTCTTACTTAGCCCCTGTGATTTTCACAATCATACCTGTCAGAACATAGTAGAATCCATCCATCCATCCATCCATTTTCTAACCCGCTGAATCCGAACACAGGGTCACGGGGGTCTGCTGGAGCCAATCCCAGCCAACACAGGGCATAAGGCAGGAAACAATCCTGGGCAGGGTGCCAACCCACCGCAGGACACACACAAACACACCCACACACCAAGCACACACTAGGGCCAATTTAGAATCGCCAATCCACCTAACCTGCCTGTCTTTGGACTGTGGGAGGAAACCGGAGCACCCGGAGGAAACCCATGCAGACACGGGGAGAACATGCAAACTCCACGCAGGGAGGACCCGGGAAGCGAACCCGGGTCTCCTAACTGCGAGGCAGCAGCGCTACCACTGCGCCACCGTGCCGCCCTAGTAGAATCTGTTTTCTGATTTTTTTATATTTTTTTCAGGCCTGCAGGTGGCAAAATTCTGTCCATAAATTATATGTGCTTGAGATGGAATAAGATGGCTGGTAGAAAATAACAAAGCCCAGTATGGGAGATTTTTGAAGGAAATATTGGAGGCATTCATTATAAGCACATTGTCTTGCAGCAGGATATGTTGTGGGCTGTAGACATTTTGAGTAAGAAATACCCTCGCACCTTAAAATTCACCTAAATTTCATTATTACTCGGCCCATTCTGGGCAATAAAGGGAAAAGATAAACAGTGCCAACAGTCAGCACAGATTTGTTCAGAACAAATGACATAGAAAATATTTTAAAAATTATAAAATTCTGTAAAATTGTTCAAATTCAGTATCTGGTTTTGATTATGCTTGTTTTTATCAGACAAAAACAAAACCAGATAGTAAACCATGTAGTGTAGTAAGATTCCACTAACATTAAATTCATATTCAAATCCATTAATTGTACAGTTCTGTCTGATTGTGACACAAAACTAGACTCCGTATGAGCTCCATACCATAATTACTAAAACGGAAAGATATAAAAATAAACCAGCGCCGCTGGTGCTGGAGTGGGAATGTCACTACCCAATCTGTGCTACCCACCCAATTTGTGCCAAGCCTGCACAGAACTTTCACACAAGTGCACTCTCAGTGTATTCCACCCCTCACTTTACACCACTGTCCAATCTTCTTTATGTATGTGTAAATCATTTACAGCATATACATGTACGAGTCCTGTCATGACCAGAAAAAAAAAAGTTGCAGTATTTTCATTACACTAGCTGACCATAATGAGAAAATTATGAAAATACTTTACTGTAATACATAGATTCATTGTATGTTGTGTCTTCTTCAACTCCTAGACTTAGCATGTTAGGGTCCCTGCTATGTAATGCAGATCAGGTGTGACAGGGAATGCACACCCGAGTATCTAATGCTTATCCCTTAAATCACAGGCTTTGTGGGTGACAGAAGACACAGAAAGAGTTAAACGACTCAGAGTATAATGTTATCTCATGGAAGCACAGTGGCGCAGTGGATAGCCACAATACATTTTTAGCCACCATAATCCATCCAGCATAGCTGGCACAAGCTTGATAAGCCACTCAAGACTGGCACATTTCCTCCTTCCCCACTGAATGAAGTGCATTTTACAGAAATCACCAAAATTTCAAAACATTTCCATGTTTTCACCAAATTTGAGGCTAAGTGAAATCCACAAGGTTCACTCATCACTACTACTGATGACTGAAATTATTTGTGCAAAATCAAATTTGCATTGAAATTCATTGTTTCGCTTTGCAAAAAAAAATAATTGTGAAAAATTGTGATTCACTTCCAACAACATTTGTTTAGGTCCTACCTGGAAATGTTTTCATGCACTAATTCAACGTGTCTGCCTGGTATTTAGTATTTAAATAAAGATATCTAGTTAAAAGAAAAAAAATTAAAGGAACACTTTGAAAGCACATCAGATCTCAATGGGAAAACAAATCCTGCTGGATATCTCTACTGATATAGACTGATATGGTAATGTGTTAGGAACGAAAGGATGCCACATTGTTTGATGGAAATGAAAATTATCAACCTACTGAGGGCTGAATTCAAAGACACCCTGAAAATCAAAGAGAAAAAACTGATGTGGCAGGCTAGTCCATTTTACTGAAATTTCATTGCATGACGGATGGTGTCCTGGGGGATCTCCTCCCAGATCTGGACCAGGGTATCACTGAGCTCCTGGATGGTCTGAGGTGCAACCTGGCAACGTTGGATGGACCGAAGCATAATGTCCCAGAGGTGTTCAATTGGATTTAGGTCAGGCGAGCGTGGGGGCCAGTCAGTGGTATCAATTCCTTCATCCTCCAGGAACTGCCTACATACTCTCACCACATGAGGCTGGACATTGCTGTGCACCAGGAGGAACCCAGGACCCACTGCACCAGCACAGGGTCTGACAATGGGTGCAAGGATTTCATCCCAATACCTAATGGCAGTCAAGGTGTTGTTGTCTAGCCTGTCTGTGTGTCCTTCCATGGATATGCCTCCCCAGACCATCACTGACCCACCACCAAACCAGTCATGCTACAGGCAGCATAATGTTCTCCACGGCTTCTCCAGACCCTTTCACATCTGTCATATGTGCTCAGAGTGAACCTGCTCTCATCTGTGAAAAGCACAGGGTGCCAGTGGTGGAACTGCCAATTCTGGTATTCTATGGCAAATGATATTCGAGCTCCATGGTGCTGGGCAGTTAGCACAGGGCCCACTAGAGGACGTCGGGCCCTCAGGCCACCCTCATGAAGTCTGTTCCTGATTGTTTGGTCAGAGACATTCACACCAGTGGCCTGCTGGAGGACATTTTGTAGGGCTCTGGCAGTGCTCATCCTGTTCCTCCTTTGCAGATATCTCTCTATTATAAAAAAAAATCTTGACACGAGACTATTAGCAAGAGATTTTTTCAAGTCCCATCCTTCTCTCAACCATTTTCAACCACGCACACGGTCCTCTCACATTCTCATTCGTGTGTAACTGTCAGACACAGTTCCTGTGCTCTTGGCACTTATACAGTTTTACGTTTTCCTCACTTTAAGTTCCCAATAAAAGAAGACTTATTATGTCCAAATCTTATTGATGAAATTCATCTTGAAGGGATACCAACAGAAGAAATGAGTACACGGGCAATCCTAGAAATGATGAAGTCAAACGAATTAACGAGAAAATTGTTGATTGTTACACAGCAAATTGGTCATAAAACCAGAATCTGACTTACACGCCTGTTCAAAAATATGACAATTATTATTTTTTGTGTTTTCATCTTCTTACCTCCTCCAATCTCGCATCAGTTTCTCAGACGCATCGAATTTTGTTGCAGCAGCACAGTTACCAATTTCTTTCACTACTTCAACGACGTTTAATTTAAAGCCAGCTTCATATTTTCTTCTGATCGAACACTCCATTGTGGACAAGGGATGCTCTTACGATAAAGGTGTATGAGGGGGCGAGGTACAAAAAACACAAATCAGTGTAAACGTCTCTTCGGAATAGTTTGGGTATTACTGTGTGGTCACTTGGGCGCAATAGAGAGAGAGAGAGAATTTAGGAGCACCCGCTGATACGGCGCATTGCCGCACCCACATACAGAAAAAAGGCCGTGTGCTCCGTGGTTCCTCTCTCAGGTGGGCGTTAGCATATAATAATCTCTTGGACCAATAGTGTGAGTTTTCCGCATTCGACTTCAATGACCGACATTATAAATTACCAGAAATTATACAGTAAAATCAAGTCCCGACTTATCCGCGGGCAGACTTATCCACGAGTATATACGGTAACTGTGTGCCAATTTGCTATGACGCCACCGTGCCACAGAGCTCTAAGATTATGGAAAACAGAAGAATGGCACTTCAAGGCCAACATGGCCTATAAAACAGGAAAGACCCAAACAACGACCTTCTGCTGAATTCCTTGTAAATCTAATAATGGGCGCCAACTCATTTATTACCCCATATCACGTTTTTACTATTAATTTGAAGGTTACCCCATAACATATTTTTTTAGGGCTTTCAGGAGGTCTTTGCAGTTGAATGTCTGCAGCCAGATTCTCTTGGTTAATTGGTGTGGAGTGTGTGGGTGTGTGTGTGTGTGGGGGGGGGGGGGTCACATTGCATTTCATATCTTGTTCTTAATACTCTGAAGTAGCAGCAGGTGTGAAAGCCATGGGGGCGTACAGCTCCCCAAACCCGGACACAGTGTGACAGGCACAGAGACCCACAAGTGCACAACACCACACACGGTTTATTTCTTCATGGGGGCAGCTCTATTACCCACTCCCCACACACTGTCACCAAGCCCAGCAATACTGCTCAGTCCCTTCTCTCTCTCCCCTTCTCTTTTTCTCTGCTGCCTCCACTCTTCTCCCAGCATGCTTTGCCTTCCTCCTCCCACTTCTGGCTCCTTCAATGGCGTGAGGTGACCTCTCTTATAGGGCACCCAGCAGTGCTCCAGGTGCTCTCCGATCCTCTTCTGGCAGCACTTCTGAGTCCAGGGCTCCGGAACTGCCCAGGTGCCCCAAACCCGTGGCCCCAATGTTTTCCGGGGGGGGGGGGGGGGAGGTATTGCTGTGAATATGTCCTCTCCCCTGGTCCTTCCATCACAAGGCCATCCTGGCCGTCCACCACACAGGTTCAAGAAAGGCTTCCTCTGTGGTGAGGAGACAAACTAACTGCTCCTCATTATCACAATGATGAGCACCTCTGGCTCTTTCACGTGCGCTTTACCTCCATCTGTTAAGTAAAATACCATCATTTAGTTCCTCAAATAAGTGGTCTTTACTTTCTTTGGAATGTTTTTTTGGTCCTACTGGATACGCCCACCAGAAGCACAGCTGCTCTGGATTTCATCAAAGCACTTTCCATCTCATGCAGTATTATGCTGTGGCGCGGCCCTCCATGATGGTAGCCCATCTGTGTGAGCCCAAACCAATGCATTCAATGTGCCTGTGCTGCAGTTGTAAAAACTGCCCCCCATGAACAATTTGTCATTTCTCCCACTCTTGTAAGCTTCCTTGGTAAAAGCATCTGCCAAAGATACCGCAGTGATAACTGGGGGGCCATTTTACTGGTTCAATGGCCTGATAAAAGTCTTCTCAAAAATGGACACCAATGGGCGACTCATCAAACAACCCACCCATCCGTCCATCCATCCATCCATTTTCCAACCCGCTGAATCCGAACACAGGGTCACGGGGGTCTGCTGGAGCCAATCCCAGCCAACACAGGGCACAAGACAGGGAACCAATCCTGGGCAGGGTGCCAACCCACCACAGGACACACACAAACACACCCACACACCAAGCACACACTAGGGCCAATTTAGAATCGCCAATCCACCTAACCTGCATGTCTTTGGACCGTGGGAGGAAACCGGAGCGCCCGGAGGAAACCCACGCAGACATGGGGAGAACATGCAAACTCCACGCAGGGAGGACCTGGGAAGCGAACCCAGGTCCCCAGATCTCCCAACTGCGAGGCAGCAGCGCTACCCACTGCGCCACCATGCCGCCCACAACCCACCCTGTTTACCCAAATCTTAGACATTTTATGCAACAACAGATATTACAAACATTGCATAATATGCCCAATAGCAAAGATTTACACTTTTAAACAAAACCGATGTGTAAGTGTGGACTACGCCTCAGTATCCCAGAACTACTTGTGTGATAGAAGTGGTCACTTGTCACAATAGTCAAGTCAAGTCAACTTTATTTATAAAGCACTTTACATACAACAGCCGTTGACCAAAGTGCTGAACATAGGCTAAAATAAATTTTAAACAAAAACAAAATAATAAATAAGTAAATAAAATACAATAAATGAAACTAATTAAAACATAGTAAACACAACTAAACAGAGTTAAAACAGAGTAAAATCAACTGCACACACAGGATCAAACGCCAAACCAAAGAGGTAAATCTTAAGAGCAGACTTAAAGATGGTCAGTGAGGCGGCCTGTCTAATGTCTAATGTGGATCGGCAGTGAATTCCAGAGCCTTGGAGCCACAACAGAAAAAGCCGTATCCCCCCTGAGCTTTCGCTGAGTCCTGGGCACCTCCAGAAGCCGCTGACCAGCTGATCTGAGTGAGTGGGACGGAGAGTGCATATGCAGCAGCTCAGCGAGGTAGGGTGGAGCAAACCCATTTAAGGACTTAAAAACAAATAAAAGAATCTTAAAATGAACTCTAAACTGAGCAGGCAGCCAGTGCAGTGAGGATAACACAGGTGTAATGTGCTCATTTTTTCACGTGCCAGTTAAAAGGCGTGCAGCAGCATTTTGCACCAGCTGGAGCCGAGACAGGGTGGACTGGCTAACACCAACATACAACGAATTACAATAGTCCAGCCGGGTTGTAATGAAGACGTGGATTACTGTTGTAAATTGATCTTTGGAAAGAATGTTTTTTATTTTCGCCAAACGTCTTAGCTGAAAAAAAACAAGATTTCACCACCGCGCTGATCTGACCGTCCAGTCTAAAATCCTCATCTATCCGAAAACCCAAATTTGTAATAACAGGCGTACCATATTGTGCTAGGGGACCCAAATCCACAGGAGCAGAAGTAGAAATAGACCCACTGGTGCCCCCAGGACCAAAAAACCTCTGTCTTATTTTCATTAAAATTTAAGAAGTTCACTGCCATCCAAGCTTTCACCTCTTCTAGGCACATAACCAAAGTTTGTAAGGAGTAAGCATCCTTGCGTTTGAGGGGTAAATAATCCTGAGTATCATCTGCATAACAATGGAAAGCAATTTTATACTTTCTAAGAATAGAGCCAAGAGGCAGGAGATACAAAGAAAATAGCAGAGGACCAAGTATGGAGCCTTGTGGAACCCCACATGATAGTGAAGCAGAGGAGGATCTAAATTCATCTAGCCTCACAATAATAATAACAGAATATCACAATAGCCAAGCATTATACACGTGACAATAATGACCCTATAATTATGACCAATAATAATGTCTTCCCAGGATGCACTTACAATGCTAGCGTCCTCCTTCCAGCAGTGAAAGCCTCTCGCGGCCCCTCATAAATGCAGCACGTCCAGCAGGTTCGGTGCACTGCATTGTCAGCGCTGGTCAGCATTTCGTTTTCACGTCTCCATTTTCAGATCACATATTTAGCAATTTTCCAGTTTTATTTTTTGACATTTCTACAATGAGAGCCATACGATATAAAAAAAAAAAAAAAAAAAAAAAAAAAAGGGAAAAAATTCCATATTTCGATTTTCAATTGCCATCGGCCATGAGAAAATTTAAAACATTGCTTGGAAAAAAAAAAAGTGTTAGAAGACGTCATTTACTTTCCAAGTAAAGAGTTCAGTCAGAATTATCAAGATGTTCAGCCAGGTGAGCTCACAGTCTGGAAACCGAATGAATCACAGCGCTGTCTTCAGTGTGCGCTCCAATAATTGATGTGCTTTTTAATGTAAACATTTCCCACGTTACACTCACATTGCTGTCAAACAAATCCAAAAAGGCACACGCTGTTATGTTAGGTGTGACTCTAATTTAGTATCTGATGCTAAAATGCAAAATTCTAAATATGACAAGAATCTGGAGAGCAGCAGAGGTGCGGATCTACTATGAAACTAAGGAAGCTTAAGCTTCAAGGCCACAAATACCGGGGTGGGGGGCCCAGAAGGGACCTTAGTCTACATTACTGAAAAAGTCTGAATGTCTACTGTATGCTAAAACTTTTACATGTGCTTACAGTTATTAAACATTTGTGGTGTTCTGCCATGGATCAACTGCCTTGAGAAAGATAACAGAGGATACCAAACCCACACTTCATGGCCGGTTACCAAGGGGCACCCATAACAGTTCAGGGCCCCGCAAATGTAAGCCCACCACTGGAGTAGCAAGTGAGTCAACGATGAGCAAAACATGCACTGCTTTTTCTTCACCTTTGAATGAGTCCACCATTTTAATTTTAATTATACGCCATTGGGAGGGACAGTACGTGCGATTTAATTTAAAGAGTAAATGTTATCACCCAATGGCTCAAAAGTCAACTGAGTAAGCCTGCTAATGGCAGGCCAGAACTTTCACATCTGTTCTGTCAGCAAGCAGGAGAGGTTTTGAGAGCAGACTGGGAGACGAATGAATGGGCAGAAACCAGGAGATCAAAAAGGGACAACCGGAAAGTCAAAAATGAGAGACAAAATGTAGCAAAAGGTCAAAAACGCAGTAACAGAACAAAATAAGAATTTGGTACAAGGACGTTTGGATGAAGGCCTTTCAATCCACAGCTTGGATGGGGATATGAAATTTCAGCCGACCTTTTAACCCCTCTCAGAGCTTAGTAACACGAGCAGCTGACCTAGCGACGGGCATCCAAAATAGCGGCAACTGCTAAGAAAATAAAATGGTGGGCAAAATCATGCAAAAAAACTATTAAAGTGCATAGAAAAATTAAAAATAAAATCAGGATTCAGTTCAGACCCTCAAGAAAAAACACCAAATAATTAAAAACTACGCATAAAATGTAATTGAAGATTCTAAATCATGACAGTGAGGGAGTGTGACGATGGCACAGGGGTGCCGTCAACTGAGCATGTGCAGTGGGTTTTAGCTTTGCCATTGTTCCCACACACAAACACATTCAACTAAAGACGTGGTATGGATGGAAAAATGTAATAAATAACTGTTTTATTGTAAAGGATTTGATACAATTAAAAGAGCCGAGTTATATTACCATTATATTACACTATTTAAGCAGAATGCTGCTTGCGTGTGCAGTAGCAGTTGATCACAACTCTACACATATGGGGGCTAAAATCTCATTTTTTTACGAAGGACCCCTGGAATTGCACTTTCAATTTCCCGACATCTCCTTCTCCGCTCTGTTTTTGCTCTTTATTATGTCTTTCCTACTTTCTTTTCTCTTGGCTTGAATTCCAACTCCATATCGAAGTCCTGATATCACATTGACTCAGAAATCCTGAATAGAAAATCTAACCGGACAAAATTAAACCTTAAATTAAACTTATTAACTGGAACATATTACACCACACTGAGCATAAGGCAGGAACCAACTCTAAATGGGAAGCTGGTCCATCACAAGGGACTTTTCCGAAGATTCCCCCCCCCCACCTCCTTGTATCACACCAGGCCAGATAAAAGTCACCAACGAATCCAACAATCACATATTTAGGCTGAAGCTGGCAAATGGAGACGACGCACGCAGGTTCTGGTAAAATGTGTGTAGTCCACTAAGGCAGTCACCAAGGATCAGAAAGTAGAAAAGGGCCAGAAGAAGAGACGCAGTCAAAACAAAGCTGGGGTTGTAACTGGAAAGTCATATATACCACCATGAAAAACAAAACGGCGGACAAGAAATTGTGGTTAAAAATTCAAGGCTTAAAGATTAGTAACCAGAAATACTTTCAAAGGAATCACACGAAAAGCTGTGTTATCCGAAATCTCGGATGAAACATTTACATCAGTGGTGACGTTTTAACTTGTTACACTGTTGACAACAAAGGTTGTGACCTCTGAGGCCAGAGGATTTATTTTGGCTTTTTTGGTTTTGATCAAGAGAAAAAGACACTTTAATGTCAAAGTGACAACACATCACTGAAAAGTGATCTAAATTAATTACAAATATGAAACACAAAACAACTGATCACATAAGTGTTTCTCCCCTTCATGTCAGTATTTAGTTGTTACATCTTTGACAGCCATGACAGCTTTCAGTCTGTGTGCACAGGCCTCCTCCCAGCTTTCTGGACAATGACATTTGTCCCCATTCTTCTTTGGTAAACTGCTCAGCTCTGGTGCCCAGACACTGTGCGTGAACAGCCTTCCTCAAGTCCAGCCACACGTTCTCAATTGGTTTGGCAACTCTGGATTACTTCTAGGAATTGCACTAAAAGTCTGACTAGAATAAGAGCTTCTTCTATTACAGAGTGCAACACTTACACCCAGCAAGAACTCGGAGTTCACGTTTGGGGATGAATGACGTTAAGATTTTATGGCACCACGAGCCACAACAGACACTCGTGAAGGCACTTTTGGTCTTCTTGGAAATCACGAAGGTGCTTTGTAATTTTCTGATACCAATGTTAAGGCTACTCTATGAAGACGATATAATCTCTCTATTATAAAAGAAAATCTTGAGACAAGACTATTGCCAAGAGATTTTTTCAAGTCCCGTCCTCCTCTCAATCATTTTCAACCACGCCTATGGTCCTCTCACCTCTCACTCGTGTGAATGCTTTTGTCAGACACAGTTCCTGCGCTCTCAGCTCTTATAAATTTTTGTGTTTTCCTCACTTTATGTTCCCAATAAAAGAAGACGTATTATATCCAAATCTTATTGAAGAATTTCATCCCGAAGGGTTATCAACAGAAGAAATGAGAACACAGGCAATCCTAACACAGAGAAACGATGAAGTCAAACAAATTAACGTGAAAATTGTCAATCAGTAAAATAGCAATGACGTAAAATTTTAACAGGTGACAAGAAAGGTAATGTAGTACATCTTCCGCGGATAACATTAGACACCAAAGGAGATCTTGATATACCATTCGTATTAAAACGTTTACAGTTTCCCGTTACAACAGCTTTTGCTGTGACAATTAACAAATCATAGGGACAAACATTCAAAAAAGTCGGTTTATTTATTAGAGAGAAAGAAACGATATTCAGTCACGGGCAGTTATACGTTGAGTTGTCACGATCTAAGTCCAAACATGGAATCAAAATTCAATGCGATATTGATGAAAAGTTAATTCAAAAAATTGTTTTTACTGAAGTTTTACAGTAAAAGTGTAAGTTTATAAAGTATTTGCGTGTTTATTTCAAAGCCAAACAAAACGAAAACATATAACACAACGAATACCTCTAACACAACATGAAACATAATTTTCTTTAAATTTATGTTTTACTATTTTTTACTATGGTTAATTACTTGCTGTAATGTAAAACAGTTGGTTCGATGATGCATACTGTATGTAACAATTTCCATGAAAATAACAATCTGTTTAAATTGTACATCTGCTTCGCCATACGTGAACGGCAGATCCGTGAATTGGCTCGCGCCTGCCTGGGGGTTAGCGAGCGAAGCAAGCAGGGGGCAAAGCCCCTTAGTAAGAATAAGAAGAATAAGAAGAATATTCAAAATAGTAGGAAAAGAGAAGAAGAAGAATAAGGAAAAACAAGGAAGGATGTTGCACATGTAACAACACATAATTGTTGAAATTTTGCAAGAACATCAAGATGCCAGCATATTACCCTGAAGATGGGCGCAGCTGGACAGGTGATTGATAGCGTCAGAGTATCGGAGCTCAGCTTTCCACAAAATCCTAGAAAATTCACGGCACACTTTACAATCCTGGGAAAATTCACGAAAGCAGACGGAGACTACAAGGACATTAGATAAACAGACCCTTGCAGAAGATAAGCAGGGGATCATGGAGACAAGAACAATACGCTACTCTAGAAGGTGATCGAGACTTCAGAAACAGTGCTGTGGCTACTGTCAGTAATGGTTATGTTATGTGGTGATTCTTGTGGCCAAAACAGCCAGAAGGGGATGCTTCTGAAGGTACGGCTGTGGATCATTCATTGTTAAATAAATGTACAGTAATCCCTCCTCCATCGCGGGGGTTGCGTTCCAGAGCCACCCGTGAAATAAGAAAATCCGCGAAGTAGAAACCAGATGTTTATATGGTTATTTTTATATTGTCATGCTTGGGTCACAGATTTGCGCAGAAACACAGGAGGTTGTAGAGAGACAGGAACGTTATTCAAACACTGCAAACAAACATTTGTCTCTTTTTCAAAAGTTTAAACTGTGCTCCATGACAAGACAGAGATGACAGTTCTGTCTCACAATTAAAAGAATGCAAACATATCTTCCTCTTCAAAGGAGTGCGTGTCAGGAGCACAGAATGTCACAGAGATAGAGAAAACAATCTCTAGCAAACAAATCAATAGGGCTGTTTGGCTTTTAAGTATGCGAAGCACCGCGGCACAAAGCTGTTGAAGGCGGCAGCTCACACCCCCTCCGTCAGGAGCAGAGAGAGAGAGAGAGTGACAGAGAGAGAGAGAGACAGATAAAAACAAACAGTGAAAAATCAATACGTGCCCTTTGAGCTTTAAAGTATGCGAAGCACCGTGCAGCATGTCGCTTCAGGAAGCAGCTGCACACAGAAGGTAGCAACGTGAAGATAATCTTTCAGCATTTTTATACGAGCGTCCATATCGTCTAGGTGTGCGAACAGCCGCCCTGCTCACACCCCCTACGTCAGGATCACAGAAAGTCAGAGCAAGAGAGAGAGAGAGAAAGTAAGTTGGGTAGCTTCTCAGCCATCTGCCAATAGCGTCCCTTGTATGAAATCAACTGGGCAAACCAACTGAGGAAGCATGTACAAGAAATTAAAAGACCCATTGTCCGCAGAAATCCGTGAACCAGCAAAAAATCTGCGATATATATTTAAATATGCTTACATATAAAATCCGCGATGGAGTGAAGCCGCGAAAGGCGAAGCGCGATATAGCGAGGGATTACTGTACTTGATATCAGACGTAATTGTGTGCCTCAGGTTTTCTGTCTGGTTGTTGCAGTACGGTTTGCACCCATGACCACCTGTGTGTTGATACTGCGATATCACCTGTGAGTCACGTATGAGTGCTCGTATGTCGATTTGCACGACTGCAGCTTGTGTTAACGCTACCTCACATGGAGTGGTGGTGAAATGAATGAATCTCTGTGTTACCTCACGTGTTGTAAGGGTGTTCAAAGTTTGGTGCAACATTCGAGAAATGGTTGGTAGTGACACCCAAATCATCACTACTGTATAACAGGGCTGTGTTTTACATGTGATGCAATGTTACCAACCCTTTCATTTTGGCAAACAGCACAAGGCTTCTCTGCAGAGATGGATTCATCGCATAACATTCATGATTTGTTATGAAAATTGTTACATCTCTGTCAAATCGATAATGTTTTACGTTTCCAAAATGTTCCCCTTTCCTGGGCTGTGTGTCCCGATTTCTGCCCAAACGCCATGTTTGGCATCTCCTAGCGAGTAATGAACTGCTTGGCAAGCTCCCCTAAATCCAGGCGACGTTAGGATTTGTTTCATTGATAAAATGCTTTTACTCCTACACTCCAAATGTGCGTCACATTTTTGAGTCATTTAGGACCGTTTGCCGACTCTGAGACACTCGATAAATATGGGTGGGCACTGAACAACAATGTGGTCTTTAAGCCGTTCCTGTGTACCTTTGGCTTTATGCTTGGGCTTGTTGTCAGGTGGCAAATGTCCTCCCCACACGCATGCTTCATGGACGAGATGGTGCGTTTTTCATAACATGCACAGTTTGGCTTATGATGTTTATTTAGTCTGATGGCCATAAAGCTCAATTCTGGTTCACAGACCATGGAACCTTCTTCCTAGATGACTTCAGAATTTCCCATGTGACTTCTGCAGAAATGTCATGTGCTTTTTTTGACCCAGAAAGTACTACCATGCTGACACTGGATAATAAAATAAGTCGATAAGACCAATTGTCTTGTTTTCAGACCCTTATTTGGTATTTTTATTATTATTTTTGATTTTTGGATTCTTTGTCTACATGTTTTACCTCTTTTTAAATTTTCTTTCCTAACCTTAGCAACTGAACAGACACACAGATACATGTCTGGAGGACTCATGAATGCATTTTCCCTTGAAGTGCTGAAGAGTTTCAAAGGCACTACAAAAGTAAACATGCAAGTCAGCTGATGCCATTGGCGGTTTTAGCTGCACAGAGGTAAGGTGGGAGGTGGCCATGAGTGAACGGTCCTGATTTATTGGATTGTCAGCCTAAGCCCAGCCTTCGGGGGCTTCTTGGAGTCAAACATGTTTGGAATGCGGCCTTCAGCATTCTCTAGCTGTCTCTTCGACACCGCTGGTCATGGCAGAACTGACAGCGGTCTGTTTTGTGAGGTATGGCATGGAGCGACCAATTATACAAGTCAATGTGCAGATCGAGCTTTAAGAAAGAGAGGAGCACATAACAGAATATTTATCTTTGAGCACAGCAACCCACTGAACTTTGAGTATTCGACAACCTCACCTGAGGCATTTATAACAGGAATGTTCTGCCTTTGCTTCTCCCCGCCGGTTCAGAAGATACAAATTCTTTCATAATGGAAGCATTTAGGTGTGCAACAGCACATGTTATTTAATATACCGAGCTCAGGACGTAAACATTGTTAAAGTGTTCAAAACATTCCACAAAAAAAAGAATTGAATACAATCTCCGAGAGACGTGAATGTGAGGCACACAGCAGCAGCTGCCTGTTTGAACAATGATATATATATCAAAGTTTACTTACTACTTACCCCATGCAGCTTGCAGTGATGGCTGAGAGAAAATTTTATCTCATGTTTTCATGCAGAATGGCGAGAACGATCATACAAGCCAAAGGTGACCACTGCCGTACAACAGCAAACGATAAGGTAAACATTCATGAAAAAAGAGATCTCATAATCCACGTGTTTGTTATCCAGTTGTATGCTGAAAGCATGCAAAACACCGGCATTTTCTGCTAAAATATCATTAAAAAAGCGCTGCTGCCTCGCAGTTGGGAGACCTGGGGACCTGGGTTCGATTCCCGGGTCCTCCCTGCGTGGAGTTTGCATGTTCTCCCCGTGTCTGCGTGGGTTTCCTCCGGGCACTCCGGTTTCCTCCCACAGTCCAAAGACATGCAGGTTAGGTGGACTGGCGATTCTAAATTGGCCCTAGTGTGTGCTTGGTGTGTGGGTGTGTTTGTGTGTGTCCTGCGGTGGGTTGGCACCCTGCCCAGGATTGGTTCCCTGCCTTGTGCCCTGTGTTGGCTGGGATTGGCTCCAACAGACCCCCGTGACCCTGTGTTCGGATTCAGCGGGTTGGAAAATGGATGGATGGATGGATATGATTAAAAAGATACTTCTGGAAAAATCATATACAGGAAGCACAACTCACATGCGACTGAGCTGAAGATCCGCCTCTTCCTCGTATTTATTGCTCAAGACCCCGAGATGCACTGAAGATGCCTTATATGGAGCTGCTATAGGCAGCCCGGGCTCCCCGGCTGTAGAGAAGGATGGTGGGTGTAAGGCAGCCTTGATGTGCAGGCGGACATCTTCAGGGCTCCAGTCGGGTAAGTAGTACTACCCCAGGGCGAGAGGGGGCGCACTCACTAATGCAACATCTCTTTCTGTCCACAGTTCAGAGGGAGATCAGCTGGACGACTCGGTCTTCATTCTAACCCTTTGCTTAATTAGTAACCAGTTTTTGCTAATAACATCTTTTCTCTTGATTTTAACTGACTTGCTATTTAAAACTCAGACTCCTTAATTGTTTCTTTTTTTCCTTAACTAGCAGCCAAACAATCATGAGATACAAAATGAACCAATTCATGACCAGCTAACCTGTGTCCATAATACAACATCTGGAAATAAAGAAAGGTGAAGGTCTCAATAATGCTGATCTGCTCAGGTAACCAAAACATTTTGCCAGTGCTCTTAGATAAAAACAAATGTCTGCTGTGGCAGAATGTGAGCACAAACAAGCCATGGAATGAAACAACACGTTTAGTGAACTCCAACTGGTTGGAATTAAGAGACCACTGCTTGGGTGGTCATTTCTTGCGAGAAAAAGAATGAAGCAAGTCAGAGGATCGAGTCTTAAAAAACAAAGAAATTAAAATGAACGGAAAAGGTGTTAATTAGCCACAAAAACTGGTCACTAATTAAAGAAATGGTTAGAATGTAGACGTGCAGCCACAGTAACGCTCCAGGACAGGTGACCCCTGGCATAGATGTCTGCCTACACTGGGCCCGAGCATATTGGTGTAAAAATCTTAGAGGGGACGGCAGCATCGCCAGTCACGGAATTTATCATAAAACTGCAGAGACTGGTGAATTATTTGAGTTTTGTGCATGTATGTAGCATTTCAAACTGAACAAAACACAATTTAGATGCATACCGATATCATGGAAAGCAGCTCCTCCGTGTCTGCCATGTTGTGGTGTGCTTTTCCTCTGTGAAGGTTTACCGGTCAGGTAACGTGACATAGTAATGAGCAGGATGCAATCACGGAACGAGCACAAACAAATCAGAGTCTGTGTTTTCAAGTCTACGTGTTCGAGTTTTTGATTCTGCTGAATGTTTATAAAAGACTTCAGTTTTGGGGGGTTAAAAACATCAGGATGGTGTGAACAAATGTGAAAATAGAGAGTAATGTTGGCGTTTCCAAATAAAAAGGTAGAAGTGAACGTAGCCAAAAAGAAATGATCTCATCACAAAGTATTCACAATCGCTTATCATTGTGTGTGTCTGTGTGTGTTTTATATGTAATCCATTGAGATCGCACATTATGGACTTTGGGCTGTGAGGGGAGATTGAAGATGTTGAGCCTTTCATTTTTAAGCAAACTGAGATTGAGATTGGAGTGTACAGTTTATTATGAACCAACGAAGAGCACTGAAGATCTACCATGAGCAGGCTGTCCCACTAAATTGTGGATTGTGGGTGTGTAGCTGCCAAGAGGCCTCAGGAAACATCCTGGCTTGGATCAGTTTGACAAGCTGGAAGAAGTGAGGACAGACGGTGCTACTGCCAACCTGGAATGTATGGTGCGAGGAGGAACTGACAGCAGGCAGGCAACATCATGGAAGGAGCCATGGGTGATCATTGGAAGGTGGCCGAGGAAGGAGACAGCAATTTTTTGCCAAGGGAGCAAAACTTCTAGGCTTTCACCCCAAAAACCTCTTTCAGTGAGTTTGAGGTTGTGAAATTGTGTACAAAATTAATTTTAGGAGCAATTCTGTGACTCAGCTGTCTTGCACATCACTTAATCCTGAAGGTCAATGCGCTAAACCAGCTGTCAGAAAAAGGATGAATATATTTGGTGAACATGGAAAATTGGGAAGGAGGGAGTCTCTGCTCTTAAAAATGAACACAAACGACTTAACGAAATTCTGTCCAGAACAACGTGCTCTCAACAGATCTGTCAAAGTTGGATTTCTTTTCTGCAATGCCATGTGTGGCTCATACCAAGAGAAGCCTTTGAAGATAATGACCTCATACCACTTGCATGATGGTGACGTGGGGCTGCTTTGAAGTGTTAGGGTTTGGACAGCTTGCTGTCATCAAGTCAACCATTAAATGAAAACTAAAAACTGAAAAGAATTTCAGGCTTCAATGTTCCAAAACACTTATGCAAATCCATGATGGAACAGTGGAAAATGAGAAATGGAGAGCTTTGGAATGGCTGAGTCAATGCTCAGATGCAAAAAAGAAAGAAGGAAGCCCTGACATGTCACTCAGCTGAAGAATGGGTGGGATTCCATCCAGATGACTAACAGCAACATAGTAAAGGCCTAAAGAGGAGAGACGCTCAATGTTTTTCCTACCTTAGGAAGCTCCATTACTATTGGATTTGCTGGTTAGCCATCCTGGAGTGTGTTAGTTCTACTGATAGCATGGCAGTGCCCTGGACAGGATGAATTGGGAGTCAACCTGTGATGTGATGTGATGTATGTCTGGTCATTAGAGATGTGTGGAACTAAATGGGGGGAGTAATCTTTGAGTTGTGGGGTTTAACATCAAAGGTAACAAGTGACCTGATACCAGCACCATCTTCTGTTTCCAGAACAGGCCAAGTGGCAGCTGCAGAACTGAGGTGGCTATATGATCTCGTCCAACACAAATACGGCCACAGACACAACAGAAAAACCCGTGCAGACATCCAGCACTGGCCAAGACCGTTCAGATGGCCGGTGTTACGAGCCGATTCATCTCCAAGGACTATTACGAAAATGTGAAGATGAAAACGTACAGCAAAAGTGGGGGACAGGGAAAAAGTAGAGAATCGGCAGATGAAAGGGACAGGTAACTAAAACCAAAGGGCAAAGCGGAAATCCGAAGTCAAAGACAAAAATCAGATCAAAAAACAAAAAGCAAAACCTAACATTAGTGATATGTTACAGCAAGGGTCCCCTACCCACCGCCCCAGCTGGAGTTCACATCTTTTCTTTATGTACAATGTGTTTTGTGGGTGGTCCCCCAAGAGATGGAGCCAGCTGTTCATCACTGTCCAGGGACTGTGCTCAGACATCTAAAGGCTGGGATCTCCCACAGTCCATTGCGGTTCATTGAATATGCTAGCATTGGCAAGTTGCTATGGCGTTTCTTGTGAATGTTCTGTATTTCTGCACTCTGTGCTCTGTCGTTTGACCATTCTTGGGATTTGTGTACTGGGGCTTGTCTGCCTTGGCCTTCAGATGACTCCTGCTGTGCCTTTGTGGCCATCGAAGCTTCACTATTTACAGAACACTTTTGTATAATGAATATATTTCTTTAAATTAAAGATTCTCATTTGCCTTCTTGTTACTAGTCCGGGTATGACAGTTTCCTTCACTCTAGTGGGCATTTTGGGACTTCTTGTGCCAAGGAGCCCTAAGTTCATGACAGCTTGGGCCTACTTGAGGAAAAGTGACCAACTAATAGAGATTCACACAAAGCAAGATGCACTGAGGGGTCAAGAATAAAGAACCATTGCTGTATCTACAGTGCGTTTAGGAAGTATTCAGACCCCTCCAAATGTTGCACACTTTTATTGTGTTGCAGGGTTAATTTTCCATTTTTGCCCATCAATCGACACTCAATAACCCATAAGGCACTATACAAATAAAATGAATTATTATTATAATAGCAACATGAAAATGTGTTTTTCGAAAAGGTTTTCAAATTTAATAAAAATCAAAAACTAAAACCTCTCAGTCACAGAAGTATTCAGACCCTTAATTCAGGATTTTGGAGAAGCCCCTTTGGCAGCAATTACAGCTTTGAGTCTTCTGGGGTACGTCCCTACATTCTTCCTGACAGATCCTCTGCAGCCTCAATTCGACTGGATGGCAGGCATCTGTAAACGTCCATCTTCAGGTCTCTCCACAGATGTTCTATGGGGATGATGTCTTGGGCTTTGGCCGTGCCACTCAAGGACACTCGGAGACTTGCCCTGAAGCCACTCCATTGTTGTCTTGGCTGTGTGCTTCAGGTCATTGGTCTGAAGTCCCACGCACTCTGGAGCAGCTTTTCTTCAAGGCCTTCTCTGTATTTGGCTTTAATTATCCTTCTCTCCATTCTGACTAGAATCCCTCATCCCATTGCTGAGAAGCCCCCTCATCCCAGGATGCTGTCACCAATGTGCTTCTCCGTAGAGATGGTGTCAGGCAGGTGATGAGCAGTGCCGGCTCACTGCCACACACAAGTGCTTGGAGTTGTGCCCCATGAGGATTCAGACCAGAGTCCTTTACATGCCGTTTGATGAACTCCAGTCAGGTAAGAGCTACTCGCCGAATGGAGCTCCTGAGAAGCCGACTTGATACCAGTGGCTAAGCAGCCGACTGATTTCATTTTTACCAGCCCAAGTATTTCAAGGGCAAGTGCGCCCAAAGGTGTTTGTCTCTGTTGCACTTCCAAACGGGACAACCTGGTTGGTGCCCCAAATTTTCCTTTTTGTGGAGCTGTTGTTACTCATCCAGCCACAGCCCACTACTTACAGAAGTAAATCGCTCAACTTTTGTAAATGAAAAAATTTAAATCTTGAAGCTTCACAACAAACGTGTTTGTACAACAAGCCAGAAGGCACTCAGGTCTCATTGCATGCACATCGAACTGCCAAATCTCAGAAAGTTCACACAACTGCAGAAGATCTCGTCTTGCCTCGTGCACAGAAATTCGACGAGCCAGCTGCTTGTACACTAAAGCGTTTTTTCTTGCAACCCAAACTTGCCTTCCTTAGTGTCTTCGAGACCTAAAATTGGATATTCGCCGCTGGCGTTCATTGCAGGGTGTTTGGTCTTCATTGGAGAATTGCCAACGATGAGTCATCCTGGGAGGAGGGGAGTGACGTCCCACCGCAAGTCAGAGCGGAGAAACGTCATCTGCTTAAATTGCCCACGGTGACCCACCGTAAGACGCTTCGAATGTATATGCGACTCCCTCTCGTCGAACAGAATGGTGAGTCACCACCCAAAAACGGGCAACCCTCCACCCAAAATGGGTCACGTCCCACAGCTTAAGAAACTGTGCCCTAAAGCACAGGGTGTCAGACTTTAATCAGGGAAGGCTGCAGGTTTGTTTGATTCGGCAACTTTGTTCTTTACCAGCCATTAACTATTGATAATGAAACACACAACATTAACTTCACTTTAATTACTTTGTAGGACTCAGAACAGGACAGTCGTTTGTGTGTATTTCATCTTTTAAATGTTGACTATGTGTCTACTGTTGTTGTGGTATTTGTTAATGTGTGCCATTTGGGGGTAACTGTTGGCTAGTTTACATTAAAATTACCGCTAATAAGGGGTCTTCACTGAACACTGGGTCAACTGGATACAACTGGGTCCCAAGGCCAAAAAGGCTGAGGACCGATAGATAGATAGATAGATAGATAGATAGATAGATAGATAGATAGATAGATAGATAGATAGATAGATAGATAGATAGATAGATAGATAGAATAATACATTTTATTTATATAGACCCTTTCCTATGCTCAAGGCACTTTAAATTCCATATCGTACCAATTTGGATTTTCAAAGGAGTATTTTAAATCGGGGAGCTTTAGATTGGGAGACACCATTTGCAGATTTAGTGTTCAGGGTTCAAGTCCCCCACCCAGCTGCTAATAAAGGGTCATCACTGAACCAAAAAATCCACCAAACTGGGACCCAAAGCCAAAAAGGCTGAGGACCACTGCTCTAGAGGTGCATCACCATTTCTGAAATGGCTGTTGTGAGTTTACATAATTCTCTGTTAGCTTTAATATCGATAGATACACAAAACACAGATAAACTCTTCTCTATTTGTCCCCAAAGGGAAATTAAAATTTTACAGAATCTCCAAAAAAATAAAAAATAAAAGCAAACAACAACAGCAACCACCCCAAACACACATAATATAATATATACAGTGAGGCGAAAAAGTATTTAGTCAGCCACCAATTGTGCAAGTTCTCCCACTTAAAAAGATGAGAGAGGCCTGTAATTTTCATCATAGGTATACCTCAACTATGAGAGACAAAATGAGAAAAAAAAAAATCCAGAAAATCAGTGTCTGATTTTTTGAAGAATTTATTTGCAAATTATGGTGGAAAAAAAGTATTTGGTCAATAACAAAAGTTCATCTCAATACTTTGTTATATACCCTTTGTTGGCAATGACAGAGGTCAAACGTTTTCTGTAAGTCTTCACAAGGTTTTCACACACTGTTGCTGGTATTTTGGCCCATTCCTCCATGCAGATCTCCTCTAGAGCAGTGATGTTTTGGGGCTGTCGGTGGGCAACACGGACTTTCAACTCCCTCCAAAGATTTTCTATGGGGTTGAGATCTGGAGACTGGCTAGGCCACTCCAGGACCTTGAAATGCTTCTTACGAAGACACTCCTTCGTTACCCGTGTGGTGTGTTTGGGATCATTGTCATGCTGAAAGACCCAGCCACGTTTCATCTTCAATGCCCTTGCTGATGGAAGGAGGTTTTCACTCAAAATCTGACGCTACATGGCCCCATTCATTCTTTCCTTTACACGGATCAGTCGTCCTGGTCCCTTTGCAGACAAACAGCCCCAAAGCATGATGTTTCCACCCCCATGCTTTACAGTAGGTATGGTGTTCTTTGGATGCAACTCAGCATTCTTTCTCCTCCAAACACGACGAGTAGAGTTTTTACCAAAAAGTTCTATTTTGGTTTCATCTGACCATATGACATTCTCCCAATCCTCTTCTGGATCATCCAAATGCTCTCTAGCAAACTTCAGACGGGCCTGCACATGTACTGGCTTAAGCAGGGGGACACGTCTGGCACTGCAGGATTTGAGTCCCTGGAGGCGTAGTGTGTTACTGATGGTAGTCTTTGTTACTTTGGTACCAGCTCTCTGCAGGTCATTCACTAGGTCCCCCTGTGTGGTTCTGGGATTTTTGCTCACCGTTCTTGTGATCATTTTGACCCCACGGGGTGAGATCTTGTGTGGAGCCCCAGATCGAGGGAGATTATCAGTGGTCTTGTATGTCTTCCATTCTCTAATAATTGCTCCCACAGTTGATTTCTTCACACCAAGCTGCTTACCTATTGCAGATTCAGTCTTCCCAGCCTGGTGTAGGTCTACAATTTTGTTTCTGGTGTCCTTTGACAGCTCTTTGGTCTTGGCCATACTGGAGTTTGGAGTGTGACTGTTTGAGGTTGTGGACAGGTGTCTTTTATATTGATAACAAGTTCAAACAGGTGCCATTAATACAGGTAACGAGTGGAGGACAGAGGAGCCTCTTACGCCTCTTACAGAAGAAGTTACAGGTCATGTGAGAGCCAGAAATCTTGCTTGTTTGTAGGTGACCAAATACTTATTTCCACCATAATTTTGAAATAAATTCTTTAAAATCAAACAATGTGATTTTCTGGATTTTTTTTCTCATTTTGTCTCTCATAGTTGAGGTATACCTATGATGAAAATTACAGGCCTCTCTCATCTTTTTAAGTGGGAAAACTTGCACAATTGGTGGCTGACTAAATATTTTTTTGCCCCACTGTAAACGTCAGCGATTTAGTGTTCAAGTCACTCAGCTACTAACAAAGGGTCATCACTGAATGAAAATCCATCCAACTGGGACCCAAGGCCAAAAAGGCTGAGGACCACCGACGTTGGCACACATCACTATTTATGTTGTGTTGCATTCTAAACTGGCCCTGTATGGCACCCCGTGCTCCTGGGCTCAGTGGTGGGCCTCGTGGTCTGCCAGTATTATTTTCCCGAATGCCTACAATGCAAGCTCTGACACCGCCATGACGGTTGAGCTGCTGGCGCCTGAGCGCCTTTCGTGGGACGCCTGCCCTTAAAGTCGAGCGCACACCCTGAACACATCAGCACCGCAGTGGTAAGCAATATGGCAGGACATAAAATGCTTAAGGTTTTTATGCACTGTAATTATTTAGTGATTACATTAATGTGTCATAAACACAATTTATTCCCCCCAGAATTTGGCAACAAGTAACATGATTCATAAGCTATATAATCTGTTCTCAGTGATGCCGCTTTTAAAAAATGGCTTTGCTGATTGCACATGGCGGTTAATGAGTTTCATTCACAGAGTACATTTATCCGCTTCGGCTGTGAGGTATTGAAAGGATTTGTAACCATTTAAACAGAAGAATATTGTGGCAGAAACAAAGAGCAGTTTTTTTTTTAACACAATTTTAGGGTCACAACGTTGGGTGCAAAGCAGGAGAAGGTACTGACAGGCACGCTGCAGGGTGCAGAGTCGTCGATGAACCTGAGGTACCTGTTTTTATAGAATTGAAGCTGATGGAGAAACTCCAAAGCAAACATAGGAGAAAGTGCACAATTCACACCTGGGGGCAGTGGAGCAGCAGGACTAGCCGTTGTATGGTCATACCACCCTGGCGCCAGCACTGGAGGCTAAGACACCAAGTCCAATTGCCCTCATCTCATCTCCTGGTAAAGGATGCTGTGGCAGCAGACCAAGGAAGGAAGTCTCCAGCTAGAGATTCCTGCTCTTCCTGGGGAATCCCCAGGCATTCCCAAGCCAGCCGAAAGATAAAATCCCTCCAGCGTGACCTGGGTCTGCCACAGGGTCTTCGCCCTGTAGGATGAACCATCATGGGGACACCCTTATGACATTGCACATCCCACCTCAACTGGTTTGCCTCAATCTAGAGGACTCTACACCGAGGATCTCCTGAATCGCTCGGCTATTCACCTTATCACGGAGTGTCGGCCCAGCAGCCCTGCCGCTTGTACTCACAATGTCATACTCTCGATCATCACCCACCACACGTGACCACAGGTGAGAAGAAGGATGTTAATCAACTAGTACTTATCTTTTCAACTCAGCACCCACTTCACCACAAAGAACTGGTACAGCACCTGCCAGAAAAGATGCCGTGGCACCAACCCATGTTTTGTGCACATGCTGCAGAGATACTTGAACTCCTCCACTATTGGCACTTGTTCCCTCCCTCACCTGGAAAAAGCAATCCACTCTTTGCTAGGGGGACAGAGAGGAAAAGTAAAGCTTAAAAGTGAAAAAGGCAGGAATAGGAAAGGAAATCAGGAGAAGGAGGAGAGAGCGTAAGAACAGGCCAAACAGGTCACAACTCCTCATGAATGGCATGACTACAAAGACAGCAGCGTCAAACTTGCTGTAATGCAGCTAGGAGCAGGGGAGACAATGGGCTTCGGAGACCTCCCACCCGGTACCGACCAAGATGGCAGAAAGACAAGGAGAGAGTCCAGGAGTCCAAGTTTGATGGAAACATGAGGTTGTTAAGGGGTTGGTGGGGTGGGGTTCTATAGGCAATAAGGCGTGAGGTCACCGTGGAGCCAACAAAGAATCGTCAGCCTTATCGTCTGGATAGTGGTGATGGGGTTCTGCTCACAGACCGAGTGATGAGATGTTGCTTGGAGGTTTGCTCCTTCACATATCTGTTATTCCAATTGTTTTATTTATTTATGTATGTATGTATTAATTGTTTACTGCACTCCTGACGACTCACAACTGAATTCATGACTTGCCTAATTTGCACAGTGACTTTTTTTTTTAAATACGTGTATTTCTGATACCCTTAAACCCTGTTGTTGTCTCCTCACTTGTTCTACTCCATCTGACATGAACTATTAGACGTCCCCGACAGAAATGGTGCCCACACCTGCAGTTGTCTGGGTGCCACAATGTTCTAAAGACGGGGTGGGGGGAATGTGTTACTTGGAAATACTTTAGACTGTCAAATTTTCAACTGAAGAGACATCAGGGTGGCACAATGGCTAGCTCTGCTGCCCCATGGGCCTACCATCTTGGATTCAAATCTCACATCCACATGCTTCCTGCCTCGCGTCTGCAGGCGTATTTCTCTTGGCTTTTCAGTTTTCCTTCTAAATCCCCACAAATGTGTCTTAGGTGGGTTTCTAATGCGGCCCAGTCCATTCAGGGTTGGATTCTGCCTTGCACCCGAGCTGTGCTGGGATAGCATATGACCTCCCATAACCCTGAGTCAGATTAAGTGGGATTTGAGAATGTTGTTTGGAATGAAAGCCAAGGTGTCGCTGCAAATGTAACAAGCGTGTAATTGCATGTCGACGGATGTTTAATTCTTCACAGATTTACGTAAGTCTGCCTGCCTGTCACTCGGCTGGGCGTGTGAGGAGTTACAGGAGAAAAATTCCAAGATCAAAAGCTGCATTATTTTATTAACACAGCAGGCGCTGATAGCAAGTCGATACTGGATGGTAAAGCCATGACATACTGCAGGGTTTGGCAAGGTGGAGCTCAGGGCCCGGCCCTAATTATCCAATGTTTCGAATGTAAATATTCTTCCCTTTGGGTATCCACATCAAGACAGCAAAAAATTAATGAAAGTGCATGTCATCTCCCTCACTTTGCAAAAAAACCCAAAGCACGTCAAGGCGGAGGATCAGGTTTTTTTAGGTGTCGTCAGCAGCTCCCAGAAGTTAATGTAAGCACATGATATCCAGGCGAACAATCTGATCCTCTCTTTGTAAATCTTTATGGCATCGCTCAACGCATCGCGACAGATCCTGAGATTGTGGAAGTGGCGATTGCATGCTCACACTTTTTATGAACTGTTCACTTTGAAAGCCAAGTATAATTAATGGTTTCCTCCAACCTTGTCAGGTTAACTGAGCCGCCCGCTGCGCGTGAGTTGGCCCTGGTGTCCCATCCACGGTTGGTTCTTGCCTGGCACCCAACCGCAATGCTTGGCATTTCTAAAAACATCACAGCAGAAATTGGGGTTACATTCTTGGGGCGGTCATTGTTCACATGGTGTCTGTGCCAGTTTTCCTCTTTACATTTATATAGAGCATTTTACACAGTGAATGGGGAGCCACTTCAACCACCACTAATGTGTAGCATCGACCTGGATGATGTGACGGCAGCCATTTTTGTGCCAGTCCGCTCACCACACATTAGCTGTTAGGTGGTGAAGGGGTGAAGATAGTTAGCCAATCAGAGACTGGGGATGATTAAGGGGGGGCAGGATGTCTAAGCTGCTGTGGGCAATTTAGCCAGGACATCGGGATACACCCAACTCTTTATGAAGGATGCCCAGGGATCTTTAATGACCACAGAGTGTCAGGACCTCCATTTAATGTATCATCCGAAGGACAATGCCATTTTTACAAGACAATGTCCTCATCACTGCGCTCACTCAGACCAACAGGGTAAGAACCCCCCCGCTGGCCTTGCCCACTCCTCTTCCAGCAGCCAGCCAAGCTTTTCCTTGTTGGTCTCCCATCCAAATATTGGCCGGGCCTGAACAACCTATAATGGAATAAGAGTGTTTAGAAAGTACAAGGGGGCTTCGCTCGCCTACCCCCGGTGTTGGGTAACCCGAAATACATTGATGAATGTATGAGATACTGTATATTGGAGTGTAAAGGTGTAGATGACGAACAAAGGAAGTTTATTCATTAATCCTAATGAATGTCCACTAATAGTGGACTCATTACAGAATGCGTTGTCAGCTAATTGGCGTAATTGTTTATCGGCCGTCTGTCGTTTATCTATTCACTCTGCTGTTTGAGAGGCGCGTTGCAGGCGCCTACGTTCATTAATTGTATTCAGGCGGGCTCGCTTCTGTATGTATCTCCGTCAGTTGTGGTCGTTCGTTTTGAACCCGTGCCTGCTTTGCTTCCGCAGTTTCAGACGCGCATTGTAGGCGTCTATGTACATTGTATTTGTCCATGTGGGCTCGTTTTTGTAGCTCCGTTAGTCAAGCTGTTTGGTTTTGGAGCCGAGACAGTTTTACTTCCGCGGTTTCAGACGCGCGTTGTAGGTGCCCACGTCTATTGTTTTTATCCATGCGGGCTTGCATCTTTGTGGACCTGTGGGGCCTTCGTAGGTGTGTTAGAAGCGCGTGGACCATGCTGTGTAGTGTGGCCGTTTAGTTCAGAAGCGCGTTGTAGGCGCCTGCGCCTTCCGTACTTTCATGCGCCTTCCGTACTATCTTTGTGGACCTGTGGGGCCTCCGTAGCCTCTTCCGTTTGACTCTGGGGTGCAGCGCGGAATCCTTTTTTGTGTGACTGTGTCGTTACCTATGGGCGTGTTGCCTCATTTCTTATTTACGTCAGTTGAGCTCCTTCGTTTTTGAGCTGTGACTCCTTCGTTCTCGGTGGATCAGACTTCGCTTGCTGTCGGCGCCTGCGCACTATGTCTCCTGCGTCCATGGGCATGCCATGTACCTGCGTCCATATCCGGTTTACCATTCTCGGTTAGTAATATGGATAACGATTAATAGTTCTGGAAAATTCTTCAGACATTACAAGCCTCATTGCTCAATTCCGATTTTTAACTCAGATCAGATTCGCCTGTCTTGGTGGCTCCGATTCTTAAGTACAAGTGACCTGCTGTACAGTATCTAAGTGTAATGTGACCACATCTGTCTTCCGAAACGACACGCATGCGCACATTGATAAGTTTGTGCATGAGTCGTCGACGTCACCAACTATATATAAAACAAAAAGGGTCATATTTGTGAGACGACTCATGGTATTAAACCCAACAAATGAACGAGCTAGTAGCTACAGTATGCGTCGCATTTTGCTCTGGAGGACGGCAAACAGTTCATTGGCTGTAGATGATTAGGTCAAGAAGGTGAAAAAAAAGCCAAATGGCTGACTTTTGCTGTTTTCACAGCTACTGCTGCTCCATGAGATGTATGGGTACGAGAAAGGAGCCAGCAGTAGTTGTCTCAGCTGTAGCTCTCCTTTATGGCTGTTTTAGCGCACTGCTGGTGCCCAAAAAATAAAACCAACATGCATTCCGATCCAACTGTCAAATGACCACGAATCGGATAACATAAATCTGATCCAGGACGACATATGAAAGTGACCCAAAGATCGAAATTCTGTGAAACATTGAATTTGAGTCACTTTGGCCTGGTAATGTGAACATAGTGAGATAGTCAGACAGAGAAAAAGGAAAATAAATAAATGGCAAGTTTCATCACTACTTGTGTCAAACAACTACTTGCAACTTTCTTTTGTTAACTCTTTGCAGAAAAATGAGCACAACATATTTTTAATAGTAAAACCCTAAAAGCCGTACCCATTTATGATCTACAGCACTACAAACTAAGCTGGTGGCACATTACACGACTTCTAGTCAGAGAGGATGTCAAAGCTGATGACTGACGTTGCTGATCTCGTTGCCTGAGGAGTTCAGACTACAGGACTAGAAATTGCAAAGGTTGACAGATTAGGGGACTCCCCAACACTGTTTTCAAAGTATCGGGAACTTGACGCTTTTTCAGATGGCTAATAGCGTGCTGCTGTATAAATGCTTTACAGGTGCAGAAAGTTCGGATGCAATTACTCTCCACTTTATAAACTTCTTGTTTTTATTTTGTTGAGGCACGTACAACACCAGACAGAGGAGCTTCTTATTTGTGAGGTCTAAAGAAACACACATTCTTACTACATTACATGCATTGTTCTCTTGCGGGGCGCTCATTGGTTCTCGGCTCTTGCATATACACAGACTCACCCGCCCCTGTGACTTACGACAAAATGAAGCCTGTTCGGTTTGATGAGGGCGAGTAACACACTGGCTGGATCGAGTTACTGGGAATGTCAAACTACAGATGACTGCAGATGACGGGGGAGAGCACCAACGAATGCCTCCGACTCTCTAAGATGATGTCAATGAAGTCTGCGACTGAAAAGCACTTGGAAGTCATGTTATGTGCCTGGGTCATTACACTTTCACCTCAATAGGCTTTTTGTCTCCATGTGCAATATTTATTTCAGAACATAAAGAAATTTGATCAACAAGAGGAGACCATTCAGTCCGACAGGCTCATTTGTTAAGCTAAGAGCTAAGCTATCCCAGTATCTCATCCAGATACTTCTTAAAGGTTGTTGAGGTTTCTGCTTACATGTTTGTTTCAGATTCCCGTAACTTTTTACATAAAGAAGTGCTTCCTGGCTTCAGTTCTAAATGCACGTCTCCTTAATTTCCACTGGTGTCCTCGAGTACACAATCTCCTGCCCTGTTGGAAGAATTTTGCTGGTTCTACTTTATCAAAGCCTTTGAAGATTTTGAAGACCTGAATTAGATCCCCATGCAGTCTCACTATTTACTTTGATAATTATATGCAACGATGGCTAAGGATTTCAAATGTTTACGAAAAAACTGACCAATGAAAAACGTATTTTCCATCAGAGTCAGTCCCCTACATATGAATCAATTCTGTTCCAAGAGCGCTTCACAAGTCCACTTTGTTCGTAAGTACAGCAAAGTTGGCCTTGGTACCCAAAGAACACAATGCAAGCCCCAACTCCTATAGAAAACATGTCTATTGTACAGCTGTTTGTACATAAGAAAACACTTTTAAAAGTTAATATTTGTATTTTGTTTAAGATGTTTTGTGTATTTTAACAACAACAGAAAGTTCATTTTTGTTCCCATTGTTTTCAGTCAGCTTATATCGGTACAGAAGACTTGCATTCCGCTAGCGAATGAGCCTACGTGATTGTCTTCATATCCATCTTCAAAACCTACCTCTCCTCAACTCCTATCCAAAACATATTTGTATTGTACAATGCACAAGAAAGTGCTTTTAAAAGTTAGTATTTGTATTTTTTGTTATAGATTTTTGGGGTATTCTAACAAACAAACAACTGAAAGTTAATTTTTATTCCCATTGTTTTCCATCAGCTGATATCGGTATAGTAGACTCGCTTACCGCTAGCGAACGAGCCCACCCAATTGTCTTCAAATCCACTTCCGGCCGCCACACACAAAGTGTCCAATCAGATGGCATCATCACTGGACACCTACTGCCTATCAATACTGATGCTCAGTAAGTATTTGCAGTAAAGATCATGGAAGGTTTTGAAGCAAGAAAAAAACATTGATAACTCCAGTTTGAGCGTATTAAAATAAAAGCATTCGCTAAGCCAGCGGTACGCATGGTGGGATGCTCATATCTGAAGATTATACATTAGAGTCGATTAGGACAAGTTGTTCACGAGATTTGACTGAAGGTTCCTATTGCGCCTGTGTCCCACAACACTGTTTGGTTTTGTATGGCATGTTAATGTGGTTCTATGAGTGAAAATGAACTTACCCTTAACAAGTTTCTAACTGTGCTCAATTCCAGACAT
Source organism: Erpetoichthys calabaricus (assembly GCF_900747795.2). Taxonomy (NCBI): domain Eukaryota; kingdom Metazoa; phylum Chordata; class Cladistia; order Polypteriformes; family Polypteridae; genus Erpetoichthys; species Erpetoichthys calabaricus. Next base: position 218,591,344 of record NC_041398.2, on the reverse strand, counting down.
CTTGGGCTTGAAATAAAACGCAACATAAACTCAACGTAAACAGAGGTACCCCCAAAAGCAGAACCACTTGTAGAGGATGCACGTGCGCGACCGAGAATGTAAACAGTAATAGTAAGGGGTCTGCGCTCTGCTTGGCGGCACACAAACTAACTTACGTGCTAAATCAAAATTTGAAGCTACCTAATAATTTTTAATTTATCAAACATGCACGTTCGCATCTTTGAAAGTTCATAACTTGCAGGTTTGTATGTAGGGGACTTACGGGATATTATTGAAAGTTGAGCACCTGTAAACGTCCATTGACATGTTCTTATTCTCCAGAGTTTAATGAAGTATCATAGGTGTATTAAACGGGAGAAAGTAAAAATGACAGTCTTTGGAAGTTTGTTCAAAGCCAATTACTTTTAGTTATGGGGCATCTCAGACTTGTAGACTGCGGTTGCTGACCTTGTCGATGGCCCACGTCAGTTTAAACGATTGAAAATTGCTGGGCAGGTCTAATTTTCTTTAACGCAAAGTTGTACTCACCCCGTTTTTGTGACAGCCAATTGTGTGTTGCCTGTATGAAGAGTTAACATGTCCGGTGAGTTTAGCCAAAATCTCTGCCCTTTTTTTTTTTTTCATTTTGTCATGGCACATAAAACACGAGACACCAGAAAGATGAGGTCCATTTCCTGAAACTACGACATTTCTCATTCTTTGTCGTTGTATAATGAGCATTATGCTTCCAGATTAGCATTCATTGGCTGTCACCTCTCGTGCAGACCGAGCCACCCCGTGACTAAAGACAAAATCAAACCTGTTTGGCTTTGCCGGAGCAAGTGGCTGGGCATGTCACATTACAGCATGGGACTCCGGCGTGCTACCGTTATGTAAATGAAGGCTACGGCTGAAAATCACTGGAAGTGAGTCGTATAATGTGACATGGCCTTTAGACGATCAACAAGCCGTGTTTGAAAAGCCCAGGAGTTCATGCAAACCTTGCGCTTGGCCCTTCGGAGTAGTCACACCAATGAGGCCTACACTCTCGCATTTAATTGCGTTTGTTCTGTCAAATCCACCCTTTGCAGACAGGACGCGTTTTCTGTTCTATTACAGACTTGAACACTTTTGAGATAACGTTTGATGTATTTATTTATTTATTTTACATAAACACACTCATACACAAAGTTAAAATTACTGTTAATTATGGACTTTTATGTACAGTAGAAAAGTCTCTAGTTATCAGTCTGAAAATAATTTAAATCTTTATTTTTAAACCAACAGTTATTTCAGTCATTTCCAGCTTTACAGTTTATTTTTTTTAAACAAGCATCAGAATAAAGAAACTGTATTTACACCACCAGCAACGGGCAGGAAGTGAGACCCCACTTGACAATGTGGCGTCCCCACCCTCAACAGCGGACTCTCACTTGAAAAGCTGAACACCTGCAGGTAAATGTTCAGTTTATGAAACAGAACTACAAAAGAAAAATAATAAAATAAAAATGAGAAAGTTGAAGGTAAACCAACCTGTCTTTGCAATACCCAGAAGCTGATGCAGCATCATCATAAAGTCAACAAGTAACACAATGTGGTCTAAGGAGAAAAGAAACAAGACTCATAAAAGCACTAGGTTATAAAAATGGCACATTTATTGCTACAGAACGGTCATGTACATGACTTCATTGTATAACTACAGATGAAAAATAACAGGTAATGGCCTACAATGAGCTGGCTTGAAGAAGAACTCCAGCACACAACCTGTTTTGGACACTTCTAATAATAATAATAATAATAATAATAATAATAATAATAAAAAAAACAAACATACGAACAAAAAACCAAGACAAAATAAAAGTAAAAAAAAAAAAAAAAAAAAAAAAAATACACCAAAACATGGAAAAAAAGTCGAGGCACTCAGCCACACATTGGAAACAAAGTGTAACTGTTTTTTTGTTTTTTTTGTTTTTGTTTTTTTTTTTTGTTTTTTTCTTTTTCTTTTTTTTTCACTGCTGCAGGTATGTTTGCAGTCGCACAATAACATCATGCGACTTGTCACGGAAAACACGACCATACAGTTTCGTCTCAGCAACACATGGTAAAATAACATCTTTAAATATTAAAATAAAGTAACAAACTTTTACTCATAATGATTCCAAAAATCTACAAAGAGAAATATTCAGAATCTGATTTTTTTTTTCTTTTCAATATTCATGGTATAAAAGGATTGCCCCTGCGAAAAATAAGCCAAATATATTTCATTTTAAATTTAGATTTTTTTAATAGGGTGCACTAGTCTATTTCATAGCAAAAGAGCACTAGACAAAAGAAGCTTTATAACAAAAAGCCAGGCACTGATACATGGTAAATCTCTGCTTTTTTTCTTCACTTAATTGCATCACAAGTAACAAGAATGAAAAAGGCCACAGTTCATATATTTTCACTATTACATATGTCTATAATACTCTGAAATGAAATGAACATGGTCAAACCAGCACTGCACAAACATGAACATTTCCAAAATTATGAGAAAACCTCTTCTACCCAAGAAAGGAAAAAAAGGTAGGCCCAGCCGGAATATTGGCGCCTCACATCAGATGTGGTACATTTTCTCATTTATCGAAAATCATTAGACTCGTTTTTTTTGTTTCTTCCAGTCAGCTAGTTGGATTGATGTTTGTGCTTCACCATGATTGACTTTTAATAAAAATGTCTGTCCATAATTTAGTTGATTAAATTTAGCCTCTTTAGCCCTCTCTGATCTCAGATCAAATTTTACGACAAAGGAAAAATAAAGAAAAAATAATAATAAATAAATAAAGTCGGAAGACTGAATCGTTACAAATTGCATCCTTGATTTGTTTGACAGTTTCTAAGCATTAGTGTTCATTGATGCTATGCTGAAGACAAATGGAATCCCCCTCTTCCAAGACCAAAAGAAATGGGAAAGGTTGGTCGAGCCTTGGATGGAGGTGGATCAATTTACGGAATGAGAGAGCTACCTCTCAGTTGTAGGTATAAATAAATTTTAAAACCCGTAACAGCTGCTGGTGATTGGACGGACACTTACTAGCAGCATACAAGTCAAAATTGATACATTTGATCTGTTTGTGTTACGTAAAATAATTAATTAGGTAGATGCATAGCATTTCAGGATTAATAATAAATTACGTTACTGATTTGTTCTCCTTTCCTTCTTAATGAAAAAATAAAACAAAAAAACCCAACTTTTTATTATTACGATGAACTTAACATTAATTTATAAGGACCGGATATTGTCGATTGTGACTGAATTTTTTTGCTTAATTTGGCATCCACGGTTTTAAATGAATGGAAAGAAACAATTTCTTGGTCATTTATGTTGAACGACCAACACATTTTTCTTAACATAGCATTCACATGGGCAACCTTACATTCTTCAGAATAAATACGCTACAGAAATTAAACTAACAGAAAACTATTTCCACGATGAATTGATATGTGACAATTATCACCCCTGCTAGATGATAACGTCGAGCGTAATGCAAATCAAGTCACAGATAAAACTTCAATTTGTTTTTAATGTACGTGTAACAGAAAAAAAAAAAAAAAGATGAGAATATGAAGAAAAAAAATGAACCTTTCCTTTTAATGAACATATTTTTCAATTTCATCTAAGCCTTGTGGCTTTTATATTAAAGGAAAGAAACTCGACACTGGAGTGCTGCCAACAATGAAAACAAATTCAGTGTGCTCCATTGCTATGACTACCCTCAGGTTAAGCATCTGCTAATTCAAAGCACTTGTCTCTGTAATCTTCCAGTGGTATTGTGACACTAGGGCAGTAGTGGTAAGCGTTGAAACAAGCTTGGGCTTGTCAAATACTGAAGAAAATAACCATTGAGAGGGAAAACCGGATTCTTTACTTGTAACACTTATCCGTGGTAATCTCTCCTCGGGACATCAGAGTTTACGCAACACCTGACTGAACTTTACTCTTTGGACGACCACATAAGGTACAGCTGTGACCTCACCGCTCAAGTCCTAAGGAAGTGGCCTTGGAGTTTGGGGCTTGCGTAAAGCATATTCATGGACACGTGTCCGAATCTATATTAAAGATGGCTGACATTTCAAATTTCACTTTAAAACCAGAACAAAACTTGATTGTCTGTTTGATAAGAAACAGATTCTCAATGTGAATACAGATCACAGATTAAAAACACTGCTCTCACTTGTCCTCTTTCACTTCAACTCAGGAAAAAGTGACCAGCTGGCTTTCATTCCTCAGCCTTTCTGCTGGGAAAAAAATTAATTTCCAATGGCGTGCGGTTAACTTTTGTTTCAGTACAGCTTCTCGTTTGTTCGGAGGCATCTGAACGGATGCTTTCTTCCTGGCTCAGGGCAGTGCAAACCATCTGAATATCGCCATGAGACTAATGAAAACTCTCAATGATCACTACGATATTAGCCAAAACGGGTTGAGAGTTTTGATACATTCAAACACAATTTGGAATTTACTGAACATGTTGGGATAGAAATCTCAGCCATCTTTTTTACAAGACAAGTATTTCAATAATTTTCTTATTCAAGCCTGCAATCTCAAAGGTGTAGGTGTAAACTCAGGCACTGATTGTAAACTGTACATGCCATTTATACTCTCTAATTTACTGAATGTAAGCTCTATACTGCTGACCTTAATAACATACTGAATGCTTTTAAAAAAAGAGCTTTCACCTACACCTTAGTTTCACAATGATAACAAATAAAATGATATCCACTTCTGTTAAATACAACCCTTTAAAATGCTGGGGTTGATTGTGCATCAGCATTTCCACACTTGATTTGAGTAACATAAATTTTCCACAAAAGAAGATGATCCCATTATTTGTATAATCACAATTCCCCTAAAGATGTACAAAGCCACAACTTTGCTTTTGAAAACAAACTTTCACCTTTCGTTCTGAATGCTCTCAATTTCTTGCTTCTGCTCAACTTGTTCATTTCACTTCTGCATGAGACAAAAGCGACGTTTGTTCAATTAGCATAACCTGCTCGAGCTGTACCTGATGTGCTCAGTCACTTGGGCCGAGAGCACTGCATCAGTGCTGGATAAAAACGTGTGCATTACAGGAAATTAATGCTAGTCATTCCCCGTTGGGTCACTGGGCTCCAGTCACCAACAGAATTGCACAGAAGGTAATGCAATTGATCCACCTCCAGTTTCATTTTGTTAACAAATCTTCAGTTTAATAAAAAAAAAAAAAAAAAGACACATAAACCCTGTTCTTTTTAATATGACTATATACAACCCCCTCCCCCATCTAACTGCAATGTAGATGAGCATGGAGCATGATACTTCTTTTAAATACCTTATTTTGTTCTGCCTCTCCCCTCCCCACCTCAATAAAAATATTCCCAGAAATATAAAGAAAAAAAATGTTTTTGAAGCTTGAATCTCACTACATTTTCAATGTGACACATTTTTCAACACACACTGAATTCAATTCTTTTTTTTTTTTGTTTAACAAAAACTGATACAACGTTTTCTAAACACATAATAACAAGAGTCTACATGTAAAAATATAACTTTTACATACACAATTTCAAAATAATGGTTAAGTTTGCATTTGTTGCATAAAATTTACAAATGTGTTTCATTAAACAGCTAATTGGCAGTAAGTAGAGCAGATGGATGTCTTTCGCCTCCCACTGGTGGATGAAGGTGTTTACTTTTATGTCGTGCTATGAAAAGCCGCATCATCAGCTTCCATGGCAGTTAAAATGTTCAACACCTTCTACAGTTTTCAGAAGTCATACAGAGGTGCTTTTGCCCAATCAAATGGAAGAAAACTAGTCACCTTCCATGTGTCTCCATAAGCAAAGCACTCACTGTTTACGTCATGTTCGTCCAGCTGTGGTGCTCATTTTGATGGGATTTTTTGAAACAGTATATACCACTGGTGTCGCCTGTGCTGCAGCATTTACAGTTTCCTTGACAAGTAAAACCAGTACATACTAAACCCAAACCGACACATACAACCACATACTGTACTGAGGACTACTGTGGCTTTGTCAAAAGCCTTTACTGAATCTTAAAACAAATTTACAATGCTCATTTATAGACATGTATACCACTATGTAGGAAATTGGGCTGCACCTTAGGGTCAGTTTTTCAAATAGGGTCATTCAGGAACATGTCTTCTAATTACATATAAGCATACAGTACATTAAATACAGTTTATCCAAAAAATACTTTTTTTTCCAGGCTTTAAAAAAACCTGACTGCATAGACCTAATGACTAACAAGTTTCCTAAGCTTTGCATCCTAAGAAGTTTAGATATACGCCTCCTCTTCCTCCTTCTTCCCTTGAATGATATAACTCTAAAAGGCACATTGGTAAAACTGTAGCATCTTAACATTGCATCTCTGGGTCGGGTAGGGTGGGGATGGGCATCAGGTGGGGTTGGGCATGGGATAGAGTGGGAGGGCAAAAAAATAAATACAAAAGGAACAAAAAAAAAAAAAAAAAAAAAAACAAACAAAAAAACGGTGGACCATCAGGTCAAAAAATAAATTTCATTCATCCATAGCCACATCAATGTCTGCAACGCTTTCCTTAAAAAGATAAATGCAGATCTTGTGGACAGTATGGAAAAAAATAAATAATGTAAGCTTTGAATCAAATTAAGTTTGAAAATTCATAGCCTACCCTCCCCAATAAAAAAGTCCTAAAAATAAATGCGTTTAACCCAATTAACCCAGCTTGATTCTTACTCGTACTGTATGACAGCAACAACCAGCAAATAAGAAACAAAAAAAAAAAAAATAAAATTAAAAAAAAAAACAAAGAAAAAAAATATTGCCTTTCTCCCCTGTGCTCATAAGATCCATCTGCTCTTCCCATGCAAAGGAATGGCTAATGATACCGCTATATTTATAATCAGGACATTTGCTGGTTTAAGTAGCTATATGGGCAGCAATGCTTCTCTTTATTCTCCAGTAAATAGAAACACTAGCTGACTAGAACACCAACAAATATTGTACTTTTGTTGTCTTTTTACTATTTTGAAGTACACTTTTTCATTATTGCAAGTTTTACAATTTTTTAAATTAAATATTTTTTTCTCAAGACTTACAAATTGATTATATTTTTTTTTTCCAAAAGTTCAGGCACAAATGCATTGTTCCACAGTGTGGAGAAGATTGCCATTCAGTCTCTGGGCTGTGCAGAACAGCTTGCAACATTGTTGGAACATTCCTAATGATATGTTTAGAGAGTCGCTCACCAAAGTTGCACTTTAATAATATTGGGAATGCAGAAAAAAAACCCCTCCTGTTTCGTGTTTCTAGGCTACTTGCATTTGTCTCTATTTTACATAAGAAAATGGGCAGGAAAAGTGTGGCTTTTTTTGTGTGAATAAAAGAATGAGACTGTCAAAGGAAGTGGTCACTCATCATTCTGATGAACTCTGGCAACTTGGACCTGCGGAAAGAAGAAGAACAAGAAGAAGAAGAAGAAAATGTTAATAAATTCAAACTAAAAACAATACAATATTCATATGCACAGAAATTGATTTTTTCAAGGCCAAAACACTTAAGCTGGCTAAAGAGAATTTACATTTTTATAATGAATGATTTACACACACACAAGGATTGACTCCAGCAGACCCCTGTGACCCTGTGTTAGGATATAGCGGGTTGGAAAATGACTGACTGACTGACAGGCACACAATACTGTAATGTAATATGAACATGTAAAAATAAAATGAATAGCTTTTTTTTCTTCTCTTGCAGATAATGAGACTTGGAAGTTGTATTTTGGTTATTAAACATACGGAGGGTTGAGGTTAGGAGCATGTACTGATACAACTCATTGCCACACCCACCACATGACGAATCAGTGCAGGATCTCAGATTAGGAGAGGAGTGCGGCCATGCAGTGGGTGACACCTCAGCACCACACTAAACACTGTGAGGTTTTTACGGTGTCCAGAGTGTCAATCCTGCCTCCAACCCTCAAGTTTTCCCTGCAGGTATGAGGACCTACTTGCAAGGCTGGATGCAGGTTAACATAAGACCCAGGACAGGGCAATTGCAGGTTAAGGGCCTTGCTCAAGGGCCCAATGGAGTGCAAAACATTAATGTTAATTTTATCATACAAGCCCTTAGACTCGATCACTGGTCAACAAGCATTTTGCTACTGGGATTCTTCCATCTGTACTTTAACAAATTTCACTTGCTGACTACAAATCTGAAAATCGTTTTCATCCAGCACGTCCCATTTTTTTTAGCTATGATGTTCCAGGTCTTGGACAACTAGGGTGACTGGACAGTAAAGGCGATGCATTTCAGCATTTAAGACATAAGTTTGGTCTCGAGAAAAGTGAAGCCAAAATTAAGGAAAGCGTTTTTGTTGGCCCTGAAATCCATGAACTGATGCTTGACGCTGAGTTCAAAAGGAAACTGAAGCCAACTGAATCAGCACCCTCATTCGTGCAGGTTGTCTAGAATTTTCTTGACAGTCACAGAGCAGAGAATTATACTGAGCTTATGGAGAATATGCTGAAAGTATATTAGCTTACAGGAGCCACAATGTCAATAAAGACGCATTTTTTACATTCTCATCTCGACTGTTTTCCACCAAATCTAAGCGATGTCAGAGATGAGTATGGGGAAAGATTTCATCAAGATATAAAAGGTGATGGAAAAGTGATATCGGGAAAAATTCACTCAGAGCATGATGGGTGACTACTGTTGGTTCTTGCAAAGAGAGACGGGTGTGCAGTACAAGCGCAAAAGCGAGTGCCTCCAACATTTTTGAGCACGCTGACCTCACTTTTATATTGAGGTAAATTGACATAAATATGCTTTAACGTGTCTCTGGTATCATCTTCTGGTTTGTTTTCAGAATAAACACATCAAAACAATCTAAGTCCAAACTCCAGATATCGTGTTGATATATTATATTGATATTCGAAAGTGTCAAAACATTGATGTGTATTTCAAAAACTTGACGTGCTAGCTTAATTCCGATTTCATATATGAAATCAGTGTAAAAAACGTAATAAAGAGATGCTCTGAAGTTTCCAGAAGCAAACAAAAATATTTTTTTATAGACCAGTGAGAGCTCTTAAACAATGATCAGTCTGTTAATTTAGTGCAATATAGAACTTACTTGCAATTTTAACTTATTTCATGCCTTAAACTTTTATTTCCATTCTAAATGTGTGCAATATCTTGACATTATTTCTTCTGTATATTGTGAAATATAACCATATATCCCCTATTCAGTAAACCAAATGTGTAATAATATTTTAGTTATCATATGTTAAGTTCAATTTATGTGTCGGATTAAGTTATATTGTAAGATGTATGTATGTAAACACTGTATGTCGTGATTCTCCATTGTTTATTTTTGCGGTCTATTGTTGCACATAATTGGGCCAGGTGACATAATTTCATTCTGTTGTGCACTCTTGTGTGTGGTTTTGAATGACAAAGAAAGTTAGCGTTAACCCTTACAAACACTTGCATTGTGGTGCTATGAAGCGGTAGTGTGTGTTGCTGCCTTACAGGTTCAACAACCTGGCCTCTGTCTCTGTGGAGCTTGCATGCACATTTCTGTGTTAATGATGGTTTTTCTCGGGTTCTTCAATGTTCTCTCATATTTCCAAGACGTCCATGCTAAGCTAATTGCCTACTCTAAATTTGCACAGTGTGGGTGTGCCCTTGAGCGGACACTACAATAGACAATCTAAAATTATACTGGAATAAATGGAATTGAAAAACGATGCAATGTTCCACAAAGGGAAGACATTTTTGCTGGCAGCACAAACTTATAGTTTCAGAGATGGGTTTCATTTCTGGCCAGGTCTTTTTATTTTAACAGAATGTGGTATTATGGCTTTTGTTGTCAATTATAAAATTATGTTACTGCTTTATCTGTAGTCTTAACAGATTGTGGCAATCAAGCCTTAGTTTGTAACCATAAAGATGAACACTAATAATATACATAATGTACATGCTAAGTAAACCTTTACATTTTACAAAATAAATAATGATACCAAATGTTTACCAGCATTCAAAAATAAAAAAAAGTATTAAAATTAACTTCTAATTAATCTACTGTATTTCTGAACGAGACAGCAGTATAATGTACTGTAAATCAAATGAGTACATGCCAGTAAGGAAGTGGTATTTAGAAATGTCGAAATGCTATTAACTTAGTTCACACCATTCATTTTATTCTGAAGTTCCCAAAATCAATATAATCACAATGTCTAACTTGATTTTTGGCACTTCAAAACGAGGCTCTTCTTACTTTAAGACTGTCTGAAAAAGGTTATCAGAGCAGTGGGAAAAGTCTGAAAAGCAAGGCTCAATTTAACTTTCTGGTAAGGTGATGAAAGTGTTATGAATGTAACCTTGTTACACGGGCAGTGTGGCATGCTGGGTCCAAATCCAGCTACTCACAGTGTGGGACTCTGGGTAAGCCAGTTGACCTGCCTGTGCTCCAATTGGTAAACCAGAAGAAATCCATTTTACCTTACATGTTTCATGTCATCTTGGATAAAGTCATCAGGCTAATAAAAATAATTCTATGTATCTATAGAGGACTGTATGCTGGCTCCTTTTTAAATTATTAAGCAGAAGACGAAAGCAAAATGTCATCAAGCTAACTTTTTATTCTAAATATGTTAAAGTGAACAATTACATTTAAACAGCTGGATTTGATGTTGCGTTTGGAGGTCTACATAATACTGGTATTGTTGATTTTTCCATAAAATTGAGCACAATCATCTAATGAAAAAAAAAATCCTAATGTAAACATTTTCATCCACTATCCATTTTCTGAACCTCTTTCTTAAACTTTGGCACATAGCAGAAAGACACAAAGCTGCATTGGAGTGCAAGTTTAATTTCTAAACTGTAAATTCTTGTACAGTAATAATTGTAAGATTTCCTAAACTTTATAATCATAAGATGTATTAAATAAAAATGGGACCTCTATAAATTATAAATACTTTCTGAAAAAATGATTTGTTTTCTATCGTTTGTAAAAGCCAATATATATTATCTCTCATCCTTTAACAACCAATCAAACACATTTATTATATAACATGGCTGGGTCAAGCACAAGCACACATTCGTACTTATTTTCTAACAAGCATAATAAAGCATTGTATAAAATTTTAGTTTTGAATAAAATTTAAGTAAAACTGTTAAAAACTATTAATGTAATCACAAATATTTAGCACTGTTAGCACTCTCAGATTACAACAAATGGAAAGGAACCATTAGACGACGCTGGTGGTGGTTATTAATAAGCTTTTAGGCAGTCGTTCCAATCCTGGTGCTTTGTACTTCATGGGTGCTATTTTCATTCCAACTAATTCCAGCTAATTACTGAATTACACCATTCATTAAAATCTTTTTGATTGTGTTAGTTCGCAATTATCTTCTCAGAGTTACATGGGGAACAAAAGATGTGATCACCATCTTGTGTTTAACTAAGCATAGTGGGTGTGTAATATGTACGTAAGAAAATTACATGGAATCAGAGGTTATGTTCTACCAGATTGATTATTTAATGACACATTTCACTGAGTGAAATGGAATCCACAGTTTATCTTATGGTTGTTTCTCCCCCTTTTATTACAGATGAAATTTCACCTTAATACATATTTGTCTGGTTTTTGGCAGCTGGCTATAATTTATAAGGTAATACTGGGAAACTAAACAAATTAAAAAACTTCATTCAAGCAAATTATATAACTCCTTTACTCAGAAATTAGCTTAGATGGAATGAAACCACATGAAAAGGCTAAGACCAGGGTTAAAAAGACAATGGTTTTTCATCAAGTCTGGTGTTTCAATGTCCAAGACTTAATTGCTCTCACTTGCCAAACAGTGGATTCTATAAAAATATTTTGCTTAACTAGGAGACTCCCTCACACATGTTAAAATAGTGCATATTAAGCAGAAACATATCAATAGCACACTTAATGCCAATCTGTTGTTAAAATGTACCCAATAAAAAAGTATTTTCTTTATTAATAATTTGAATATTTTATACACCATTGCCATTGACAACAAATGCAAATTTAATCATATATCACACTTTAAAGCAGATACTGCATTTGGCGTGTTAATTTATAAAAGCAGGGATCTTTCTTTCCAATTAAATGCTCATGTCATGGCTGGCTCAGTATTAAAGTTTTTCGTTTTTGTTGTTCCCCGCTTATGAATTCCATCTATACCATAATACAAGCCAACTCTGAAATAAAGATGTTCTCTTTTGATGCTGCCCTCAATAATGCTGTGGTCAATTGTTAATTCATTTTGATTATAACTCACCAAGAATGAATCAATAAACACATCTGCTATCAGATTTCCTCATAACTTATTAAAGCTGAGCACAAATTCAAATGTGAACATAAAAAAATACCAAAATAAGTAAGTAAATAAATAATACAAAGCAGAGACTGTGTTATGCTGTATAAAGCATATAAAGATTTATGGATTAGTTTAAAACTAGTGTTCCCAAAAAATACAAATGAAAATTCAAATAACAGGGAGGATGGCAGATAGTGGGGATGTTTCAGAGCATGATCTAAAACTCTAACTACAATATTGATATCAAAGATATATCTTTTATATAGACTCTTGAATTCTGAGCTAAGGTAGCAGAAGGCTTTACTATATCACATAGGTTAAAGTATTAAGCACTGCATACATGCAAGCTTTTGGAATATTGAATGATTTCGGAGCTGCTATATTTATTTTAATTACTGTTGTAATAGCATTTTTTTCTGTAAAACAATGAAAGCCACATGATATTATAGGATAAAAGCTGAGGGTCTGTTTATGTAATACGTTGTTTTACATGAGTACTACTGGGAGAGGCTAGACTCATTCTAAGTAATTATTGAGCAATACCACATGTAACCATGACTGTGGATTTTTATACTAGGGCAACTGAAATGTTTTGTCTAAAAATATGATGACATCTGTTCAATAATATCTTGCACTCCCTTAGTTCTGAAAGAAATCGACTAATTAAATTCTACTTTCAGAGATATTTCGTTGATGTAGTTACTGCTGCATCAACTCCCTGAAAAAGCCTGTGTTTGTGTACTAGATGAGAAACTCTCAGGAAAAGCCGAACCTTAGATTCAGGAAAAGCAACCTGTAACAGATGAACAGTGGAACTACATTTTGCTCTTCTACAACAATTTAATATGGGTTCTCAGGCCAATGCTGTGCACAATTCTTTAACTAGAATAAAAAGTGACATTTAGGATAAGAGAGTATCCTGTTTGGAACTTGAGATTTGCATCTCTAATCTTTGCAAATCGTATTGCATTACAAGGCTTATCTCATGGCGATCAATAACGTGTCCTGGAGCAGTTCAAAGCAAATTATGGTGTGGTTGGGTTTATAATCAGCACCTCCAAATTGGAGGTCATGACCCTCTCTCAAAAAAGAGGGTCTTACTCCTTAATGGTGAAGTAAAGGAAGTGAAAGGGTTTAAGTATCTTGGGGTCTTGTATTCATGTGGAGTAGAGTCAATTGTGAAATTACCCAAATAATCAATACAGCATTGCCAAAACCAGATTATGGTAAGTGATGGAGCTAAGGCATTGGAAAAAGCTTTACTGGTTACACTTTAAACTAGGTGTAGTGACTTTCCAAAGCAGAAGGCAAGACAGAGTGAAGCTTGGCGGAGATATTCCTGAACTGTTGGCCGGTTCTCTGAGAAGTGACAACAGGCAGCCAAACTTTACTAAACTGATGAAAAACCAAACAAGTTCTTCAGTGCACATACACATTATTGGCCCTCCTAAAAGGGAACTAAAAATATAGTCTTGCACATCGTATTCATCACTTTTGAGGCGTGATATGCTTGTCACATCAACATACATTCTAATAATCGGTCTACAGAAATGTAATACTATTTATGCGAGTCATCCTTTAGCTGGTTTGGCTGCATTTTCCTACTTGAGGGTGTCATTATTTCTCAGGTGCTCCAAAATGTTACGTATAGCTCAGAGTTGCCTTAAATATGTGCACGTTTTCTGGTCAAGTTTTCTTTTATAAATCCTGATGTTTCAGTGGAAAGCTTTGCATGCATATTACAAACCTCTTTTTGTGTGTATGAAAGTTTTATACATCTGACCTCAGGAAACTGAAGATAAATTAAAACAAGAGGAAATTAAATACTATATACCTTTTGTACTAAAGTGCTATTATTTATTAATGTGCAATACTCAAATGTAATATTGTTAAACAACTGTAGCAACTGCAAAAATAATTTAATTTCTTTTCGTCCATGGGTGACTCCTGCCTTGTACCCAGTGCCACTGGAAGTTCTGCATCACAGTTAAGGGCTGAACTCTGAACTTATAGATTTTTTTAAATTAAAATAATTTTACATCCAGATGTTTAAGCATAAAAGTTAATATATATCAGAAAGTTAAATCCAGACCGCATGATAGTAATAACTTTCTGACCTTTACACACAGAAATGAAGTTCCTGCAGCTTTCTCTGTTTTTATTATTCCATGTCATTATGACATAAAGAAGAAAGCAATGCAGCTGATATTTCAATGCCAGCTAGATACTGTAGATAATGATGCATCTATCTACTTGAAATGTACAAACTATTAAAGCAGGAGCAATGCAATGGAAACAAGGCTCAAAGGCAGACCAGGCCAGATTAGTGTGCTCAAAGAACAGTGGGTGACTTTGACTAGTGGATGCAAAACACACCTTTATCATCAGGTGAAACTGACCAAAATGAAGACCACACTAGTAGATCAGATTTTTGTTAACGGCCAGAGTAACTACAATGTTCTTAGCATACTCTTAATAATAGTTATATGCCTAAGCACATTTTCCATTTGTTAATGTCTCCATTTAAATCGTGTTGTAAGTATCACTAAGTTGTGTCTAAATGTGCACACAGTATGCTGGTTCAAGGTTTCAAACTAAAACAGAATGAGTTTCTATTAGTGGACAATATGAACTTTCTTTCTACCTCTACTGTAATTTCTCAGTGGGAGTTTGTAGGTTCATGTGGAATCACAAGATAATTTTTGAATTATAAATTTAGTAAAGTATACACACTTCAATTTTAAAATCCCATTTGTTTATAATTTTGCATTTACCCGACGCTAGCTTCACTTTCTTGCAGTCTGATTTCTTTAACCTATACTAAATTTGATAACATTTAAAAACTCTTCTCATAACTACTAGATATATAAAACATTGACCAATGTTGCTCAATTCAAGAACAAAAATGGTTGGCATGTATCAGGGTAAAGATGAGATAAAAATGGATAAATATATTAAAACAAATCAAAGAAGATGTAAATTTATAACAATGCATAGTTTTCACTTTATTTTAGAGTTTTTATTAATATTACAAACTATTCAAGGTACAAATATGAAACAGCAGATTAGTTTAAAGTGAAATATTCTGACCATTTTGCTTTCTTTTTTACATTTGTCCCATGGGGTTAGATGCATCTCCCATTCCGTGGTGAGGGCCTGCCAAGGATAGAGGGGTTGCATCAGAGGAGCCCTTCTCTTCTTCTCGCCTTTTCAAACAGGCTGCCTTGGGATTGAGATTTCTCTCTATATTAATATAGAGAAAGAGGGGAAAAAAAAAGTTTTAATCTAAACACTTTATCCAAGAAAATACTGCACCAAAGAGCAAGAAAAGGTAGGAGATCTACACTGTTTTCTTTTACAGTGCTTGACTGAACCAGCCAGAAAAAATATTCATTGAAGTAAATGGAAATAAACCCACAGATGTTCAATGAATAAAAAAGCTCCAGAAATAGTGGTACTAGCTAATTAATAAATGATACAATGATCGATGATGCAAGATTTGTATTACATTAAGCTAGAAAATACAAAACAGAAATTATACTCTTTATTTGATTTCAAAGTATAAAGTTATTTAATAATAAAAAAGCATATCTATTTATAACTAAATGTTCCTGAAGAGTAAATTAAATATATATATGTATTAATCATACCACATACTGTATATCTTGGACTTCTTATTATTATATGGAAGCATGGTTTTTGAAAAAAATTGGCCCATCCATTCCTGTCATTCTTCTAGTAAATATTAAATAAATGACAAAAGAAGCCCTAAGCAAAATAAGATCCAGTAGTCTTAGTTTACAAAGTCTATTAAATAATAAGAAAAACTTAAATGTCTGTGTATAATCAATCACAAACTGATCTACTTAAAAGTTAGTTTCAGTTTATTTAGGAATACTCAAAAAAAAAAAAAAAAAAAAGTCCTTTAAAAATGCGGTTCTAAAATGTTTCAATTGGTGGTGCTAGTGCCCATGACAATGCACTTTGGCCAGAGAAGAAAACAAATTGTAAAGGCTGAGTGATGTAAATAAGGAGAACAAAAGGTGATTTTTTTTTTTTTTTTTTTTTAAAACCAAAAGTATTTAGTGACCCAGCCTAAACATTCACAAAATATAAAAGACAAGCACATATGGCACAGTTTAAAATTCGAAGATTTTAATTATTTTTGTACTTCATCTTCCACTATTAAATAGTAGCAAGTAGATGTTTTAGCATCAATGTCTCACCGCGAGTAACAATCAGCAGCAACAGCCACTCATTACCTAACAGCTGCCATTCAAAGGGGATGGGCTTTTTATTTTCCTTTTTTTTATTCCAAAATCCTTTCTATACATAAAAATGATGTCAGCTATACATGTAAAGGCAAACAGGTTATCTGACTAACCAAAACGGAAGAATATTAATGCATTTAAAATAACAAAAACTAAAATTGTTTCCTTTTGAGGGATTAATCACTAAACTGGCTCTAGGGCACAAGTGGCTTCATGTCACAACTTGGTAAACCCAGAAATCAAGCGGAAGGTGTGAAAAAACTGAAAAGGGTAACACAGATACTGGCTCTCGCTCAAGACTGGTCAGGTTTGAAAAGTATAGTAATTGTTAAGCCTCAGTTTGGCAACAAGTGCTGGCAAGGTGCATAATGTAGTCTATTTTTTTCCACCTAAAATATACTTGAATAGGAATGAATGTTACAAAGGAAAAGCCCACATGTCCTAGCCCTATTTACTCATTTACTATAATCTGAATTACCTCTGACTTGCTGCTCCAAGCTCAGGATGACTGCCACGGCCTGGTGCAGGATAAGGAGCTTGGTTTGTGGCTTGTCGCTCTTTAGGTGCAGCTGTACCATGCGTCCCAGCTCCTTAAAGGCCTCGTTGATGTCACGCACACGCAGCCGCTCTCGAGCATTGTTTGCCATCCGACGTTCTTTTTCCCTCTCTATTTTCTGTTCTGGTGAAAGGTCCTCATCATCATTATTGCTGAGGAAACAAAGGATTGCCCATTCTAATAGTGTGCTGAACAGTTTATTCTCCATATAACCTCTTCTAAATAGAATATTTACCTGGTCTACCAGAACAAGAACTGAGGAATTTTCAACTTACAGTTGCTACACAGTAACAAATTATAATATTTAGAGGCATTTAAAACCATTAGCAGCTTGTGTTCATAATAGATACTAGCTTCTCCAATTACCTTAAAATTGAATTGAAAGTTACTGTGCCGTACATGTATATACATTTAAAATATTGCAGACAGTCTTAATTTTACACAGCTAAACTATCTAACTCATCAAACATCAAATATGTTTTCTCACTTACAAACTGTGAAGTTAACACGATTACATGCATGCATTCTGGCAAGATGCAGTAAATTAGAACTCAAACAAGAAAGAATACATTTAAATAATGCATTTACTCCAAATGCAGTATACACTGCATGCATTTGTATCATCTATAGCTACAGATTCCAGCAAAATGTACCTAGCCAGGCATGCAAGATAAGAAATGACCAACCATTCTGAGGCCAGCTGCCTGCAGGTGTCTCTCACAAATGCCAGCAACTAGGTACATTTTGGAAAACCTGGAGAATTTATCATCTACGCTCATGTGTGAAGGACAGCTAAAGCCAGGCACAAAACCAGACAACTCAGGTAGAACCCAGGCAGGTATTTTAACTTTGGCCCAAAAAGTGATGAAAACTGAAGCCAATCTGTGTATATTTCACATTTTCTCATTCAAGGTAAAGAAAATAAATGTGCTGATTTGACAGTTTGTTGACAAGCTGTCATTGAGTTGCTACAAGTGATAAGGTGCCTTTGATCTGTCTAAGTATCCAATTGCAAGCACACCACTGTCATTCTTAGGCACAGTGAAGCAGAAATTAATTATATACATGAATCCAAATCTGACAGCACTCACGACTTCATACAAATACACAGACTGATGGCAGTGTGCATACACAATAACAAACAATGACACTGACTACTACAAATCTAGAATAAAAACATTATCTTGGTAAAATAAAATGTTAATTTGTATGTTATTTGATCACACCAAGTTTTTGACAGGACCATTTGGACCATTTGAAAAATACATCTTCAGGTTACCTTCAAATATGTATGGAAGTTTAAGTTAATTGTTAGCATACAAATTATAAGCCATTTCTGTCATGAACTGGTCACGTTTATTGCACTACTGTGACAATCAATTCAGCTTCCAACAGAACCAATAATCATTTACATGAATGTCAAAGTCACTTAAACCAAGATTCATCCCTCCATTTATTTAATTAAAGGCAGCAAGGAACTTGAATCTACGGTAGTAAAAATGGATAAAACTCCAAAAACAATCATGGATTGGATGTCAGCGATCACAGGGCACACACACACACAGTCATGCATGGGCAATTTAAAGACAACAATCAGGAGAACAGCAAGTAATACTTCCAAATGCCAGATGTTTAATGTAATGTGGATATTTTTTTTCTTTCCTCTCTGTTGCAGGATAATAAAAATTCTTTGAATTATGTAAAAGGTATTTGTCAATTTTTTGTGAGGGAAAGGTGGGGTTACCAAAGTTTGCTTCAGCTGTCCCTCACGACATGTGTTCACTTCATCAAAGTCCAGCAAAGGAATTAAATGAAGCGAGCACTATTGTTACGGTTACCTAGAACTTGACCTATTAATTGACTTGAGATCCTTCTTATCCTCTTCCATTTTCTTGTCTTCTAGGGATTTAGCATCCTGAAGATTTTCATCGCCTTCATCTTCAGATTTGACATCTAAGCTTACAGAAGATGTGCTCTGTCCCTGAAGTCCACTTGTAAGAGCTAGGCAGAGTGAGGAGATGAATTAGAAATAAGGCCCCACTAAAGAATGGATGATTACAAAAAAGAAATGTTTTATATACATACTTTTCAGTGCTATTTGTTAAAACCACAATGGAGTGGCAATATTTAGAACAATTATGGACATTTGAAAATTTTCTTAATTAAAAAGCTCAAGTGTAAGTTTAATTATGATCTGCATCAACATCTTTGATAGGTAACTTCTGAAGTTTATGTTAAATTAATATTAGTGTTTGTAGTGCTGTAGACATTATATGTGAATGTTGCTCATGCTGAAATGTAAAACAGTTAACATTTACAGCAAATCTCTGTACAAGTATGTGCAAATTTTATTATCCATCATTAAGTAACAGAAAATTCTATAACATTCAGAATACTAAAAGTCTGAGTTTGTTGCAAACGAATCATTAAATACATTCAAAGTAAAATTGCATATTAAGCATATTAAATTTTTAGAATATGAATTGTAAATCTGTTAAAACTGATCAGTTCTGAAACAGAACTAAACTAACAATTCTCCATACACAGAGTAGTTTATTTTATATTACAAGATCCAGTCAGTATGGACGCTGTAGAATTTTCAGGGAGGACTTGTGTGGCCCCTGGTAGGTTAGCTAGGACGGAAGTTTAACACGTCCTCTGGATATATGTAGATGTACTTTTACTGACTGGTATCAACTGGAGCTTTGTTTTCTTCTCCTCCACAGCTTTGCCTTACTTTAAATTTATTATTTCAAACTAAGAACTTTTTTAAACAACTGCAAGAAATTCAAATAATTTTAATAAGATGTGTTTTACAGTGTTCTTAATTTGTCACATAAGAAGAATGCAATATAAGACAAAATAAAGTTGAGGGCAAAATAAAAAATCAATTGACTTTACACATAGGTCAGTTTATCTTTTTCAGTCAATTTATTTATTTTTGCTTCCACTCAAAACTGTCTGTGCACTTTACCCGACTAGTCCTCAATTTACATCCTTCATCAGCATTATCAAACATTTAGTGTCATTTTAACAAAAATGCAGTTGACCAATGTTTTAAGAGATGTCAGGTAACTTAATTAAATAAATATTATAAACTTGAACTTACTATAAAATGGACATCAATTAAAAGATGTCTGTTAACACATAATACACAAAAATATCACAAAATTAAAAAAGTCTAACAATGTACAGTACTTTCTAAAAGCAACCCATAGTTGTAGCCACATCATTGGACAAATTATTCTTTTGCTGGACTATAATGGTTTTCTAATAGAGATTTATCAATAAGAGTCAACAGAAATGTTATGTAAACTTTATAATAAAATGTGGCAGGTAGCTTACCTCTGTAAGGATCCTGTGATTGGTTTAATTCAGGTGATGTCGCCGATTGTACTGGAAGCTGTGGCACAGACACTTGATTTGGCACAATTGTGTGGCTGCCACGTAATGCAACTCCATCTTCACGATGTGATCCCACCTAGAACAAAGATTTTTTTTGCAAATTGTGCATACGTAGTAAGCAATAAAAGGAATACATTTGCTACAGAATGGAAAAAAATAAACCCATAAATACCAATATTAAATTAAATAAGTACTTTCATTCACAACTCTGTGATAAAGAAGACACAGAGCAAACAAATAAATAAATATATACATAAATATTTAAAAAAAGTTAATTGAGTTTAAAAGAAAAAATAAAAATGAGTCATTTTAAAGAAATGGTTTAAATCTCTGACTACAAATGGCAAGTATATAATCCAGTTTTCATATCTGGGCAACATAATATTTCAAATCTAGTTTGACCACTGGCAATGCAGTCTTTCTTGCTTTCTATACTTGTATCCAAAATTCCAAATTAAAACGTACAGAAAGTTATTGCAAGGAGGGATTATATGCACTTTTACTAAGTTCAACTCTAGAGGGCATCACTATGTTTTCAAGGAGTAGGACATAAGCTTATTTATTTATTTTTTTCGTTAATATCATCTAGTAGTGACAAACATGACAGAGTTGCTCAGGCAGGTAAAACCCAAAATTATCTCCCAGGGTGCCTCAGCAGAGCGCATTGATTCACATCCATCTGTCTTCTATCATGTCCGCCAACAGAACTGACAATTATCTTAATGCCCATATGCTTAATTGTGGGCTTCCTAATTCCCCTGTCGATATCAGAGATCCTGCAGGAATTCTGATTTGGCACAAGAATTTCATTTCAGGGATACAATTCGAGGACCTGCCATTTTTTTGTAATGCCAGCTAAGCCTTTGACAGAACAGGCTGCGATGTCACATGACACTTCTCTGCTTGATGCAAATATCATAAAATGTCGACCAGCTTTGCTAAAGCTCGCAGTGTGTTCCAAGTCAGTGTTTGTTTACTGTGTTTCATCAGTGAACAGCTTCCAAATTCAAAATGGCACCTTTTTGGCTCAGGATATAAGGACTAGTATACATATTTAATAAAGGCTTTTTATTTAAAAACTAAACTAAATTAATATCATGATTTGAACTTGCATACACACACTGAGAATATTGTTTCCAGTATACCTCGTCATTCCAGCCAGTACTACTTGGTAACAACATAATGCTGGAAGAACAACGGATTATATGACCAGAAAAAAAAAAATGAACACAGGCCTGTATGCTTTAAAAAAATCTAATAAACATGAAAGAGATGCTTTAAAGTGGACGCAAAAAGAGTCTACAATATTTAAACAGGATGTCTCCTGATACCCAGTCACAACTGAAAAGGAACAAAGAGGAGT
The DNA here is from genome assembly GCF_900747795.2 of Erpetoichthys calabaricus. Taxonomy (NCBI): domain Eukaryota; kingdom Metazoa; phylum Chordata; class Cladistia; order Polypteriformes; family Polypteridae; genus Erpetoichthys; species Erpetoichthys calabaricus. The sequence goes on along the minus strand of NC_041398.2, from coordinate 218,569,391 downwards.
TTAACAAAAACCATTGATTATTCTGTCAGTTGTACTCAGTATAATATAATAAAGTCAGAAATATTCAGATCATATGAAGTAAGATGCCGAAAAATACTTTAATATAAGGTCACCGAAGGAGGAGACAAATAGCATCTAAAATGATTAAAAATGGATACCTTCACTGATCTTAAGTGACTACTGTAAATAATATTAACTCATTCATTATCCATACCTGCTTATTCCAATATGGTGAAACAAGATCTTTAGTTAAACAGATCAAGCATCTGGAAAGCTGCTGAAGCAACATGCATGATAAATGTTCTCAATAAGTAGCTAACCTTTTAAAAAATACTCTGACAATCATTCTTCAGGAATTAAACAGGCACAATATAAAGTGCAGAACTTGCTGTAAAGAGTGTATTACCTTCTAAGCTATACAAGCTAAAGTAAGCCACCATTTTCAGGCTTACTTTATATTGAAAACAAACTCTGGGTGTTTTGCCACTATCTATCCTGACCAAAACCAAAGAGAGATACTACCATGAATTACAGTTTCTTTAAATAGTCTTGCTGACCACTGAGAATCAGAGGCTTAATAAATAATATAACACCCTCTATAAATAATGGGAATTAAAATACAGAAGTGGTACTATTCTACAATGTCAAAATACATATGCACAGAAATACCCAGAAATAAAAGGCAACATTCTGTACATGTGTCTTATAGTCATCTTTTCTTCTCAAATAAACAACCTTACTGTTTCAATACATACAGAGGGTGCTGTAATTTTTAGTGACTTCTCTTCTTTGTCATTAAAACGTAACTGAACAGCGTTTTTCTTTCTTGCAGGAATTGGAAAAATAAAACTTAAAATTCTAAAATTACAAAGTTAAGCAAATCACACACTCAACCCAGCTCAACATAAAAGGTTACCTATGGGTGCAAAGTCTATCTCACCTGATCCTACACAAAAACATGGTTTACTGCATGGCAGAAACCCTGCTGTGAATGCATCATGTCTGATTCACATAATAAACGAACCTAATAATATTAAGAAATTAGTATATCACAAAAGCAAAATATCTGTCACAAGGTTTCAGTGTACAATATTCTATGTCACAGGCACTGGGGCTATAGCCATTTGAGCCAACAGCAGTGCAGTAAATGAAAACCAGTAAATAGGCTGCATTTATGAATTTCCTGTGCTTGTAAAGAATGAAAATGGGGGATAGTATATATGGTCTTTGCTTCATAAATAAAATAAACATTAGCGGCCAGTAATAACAATAGTTTCACAATAAAAAGACTTGCACTAAGGTGAACACTCATTTGCATGAAGACTATGTAGCAGTAGGAAGGTTGGGTGCATGCATGCACTTACAGAGTGTTGCCGCACCCACCACACGGTAAAGCACCCGGATTGGGCCCTGAGTGCTGCCGTGCAATGGGTGACACCTCAACACCACACTGGAACGGTGAGGAGATCAAACCATTTTTATCAACCCATCTTGTTTTACCCATGAACGTTCTATGCATAAACAGACTCTCTTGGACTAGAGTTGCCATCTGGCTTCAGTTCTGTCTTACTGATTATTCTTTTTTTGGGTTTTATTAGGACACTATTAGTTCTTTCAGTTTAGTTCAATTTGTTTATTCCTATACAAAAACTAAAAACTAAGCTAGAATACAGAAAAAACACCAAGCAACTTATACACACATGCATAAACACATACACACTTGTATGTAAACATTTTCATTTTGTTATAATAAACTAGTGCATTTATTAAAAACACTGAAACCATGAATTAGATTAAGTGGGCTTGAAAATGTTATTTTATTTCATGTCCACCCATCAATGCATCTTGCAAACCCACTTATCCAGAGCAGGGCTGCAGTGAAGCTGGAGCCTATCCCAATGAGCATTCCTCATAAGGCAAGAAAAATCCCTGGACAGGGCACCAGCCTACAGTAGGGTGAACACGTAAACACATATCAATCTAGCTTTGCCAGTCTTCCTAATTTGCTTAAATTTTCATGCTTCCTAAAAGAAAGATATTCAAATAATAATGGAGAAGAGTAAAGCAAAATTCAATTCCCAAATTCTAAAAACATGGTATCCTGCCAGCCTAATTTCTTTAAAAGGTTATGCTGGCAGAATGCAACAAAGCTCTGATGACACTGGGTCCATCTTTGACGATGACACATCCATTCTAAGATTCTACTAATTCAACAATCGGTTTCAATTTGCCTAAGTAAACTCATGGCACATAAATGATGACAACATAATCTGTTGCTTCGCTGTTAATGACCACCCATTGGATGCCTCAGTTTCTCTCTGTAACCTCTCTATCTTTTATTATTACAAATGTTTAATGTAACTACAGTTTTGTTACTCCAAACTTTACTGGTGGAAGGTTAAGAATATTTACTATTTTCATATACAAATATTTCCTTATCTGTATATTTTCTCCCCATGTTGTTCTTAATTTATTTTACAACCTTCTTGATAGTTCTTTGTACTGAAATACTAAAAGTAAGATTTTGATTGCATTATTTTTTGTTTGCCCTTCACTGTAGTATGATTAGTTTCAACACTTTTATGTGAATAAGTCATATGGTTGACACTATTATATATTACATACACACATTATATTATAACTGCCTGCAGCTTATCTATTAAGGAGCTCAATTCACTATCCTGACATCTTCTAGTATCAGTATATAACTGTCCTGCATTTTAAGCAGCATTTCAAATCCACCCTGTTGCTCTTTGACTGACACAAAGTGCATGTCTTGTTTGTATTTAAAAACAATTAAATCAATTTGTTTATTACTTTTGAGATTTTTGTACTTGTGTTCCCCAAACTATTTAAAGTTGCTGTGTCTGAAAAAGGTATTTTTCTGTGACTTGCTCCAACATTGATGCCACAGTCTTTATACAGTTGTATTCTAATGTATATATCCTCCTTACTAAAATGCTGTTCATCTCCCATTTGAAGCAGTTTCAGATGCAAATTATTGGATGTATCTCACTGGGTTCAGATAGCCAAAAGGGTCTGAGAAATGAGTGTGCCATGTCTAGAAGTAAGTCCAGGAAACAAAGGAGCCGAAGGTTTAAGAGCCATAAAAGCCCATATGTAAGCCATTAAGAAACCAGTGAGAGGAGACAGCTGCGGATTGCTAGCAGGGGAAAGCTCCCCCTCAACATGGAGAGCTGCTGCTTTGGGCTGGGAAACTCTGGGTTCTGTTTGCAAATTTTCTAAAGTTAAGATTATGGGGTACCCTAGGTTTAGAAAAAAAATACACACAAAAAAGAGAGATCAATAATGTATAGTGGAACTGTTATAATTATAAAAATAATCGTGAATTAGAGATTATATAAAATTAGAGAAATTGGCAGGCAAGTAATGTTTTCACACTGCAGGAAAACACTGATGAACTGCTCTTAACCTTCTTGGTAAAGCAGGCTTTTTATGTGATATCTGGCTATTATGAGGGTGAAATGCAGATTGCAAAACCTTGCTTCTGTCTTCCATTAATAAAATGGTGAATATGAGGTTCATTTCCCAGCAATGTTAGTGAAGAGGGTATACAAATAAGCTTGAATTTTATTTGGACAATGTTCTTGATTACTGTTGTGTTTTATGTGCTGTGAAAATGTGCACTGAAATATAGTAACTTTACAGTTTATTGGTAAATGAATATAACATAGACATTTCAAAACAACCTTTTTACTTAGCTGATTTAGTGAAATATAATTAAATAAATAAAAACAACTGATACATATAATACATGAAGAATGAACCAAACAAGCTAAAAAATGTTGTATATCAGCCATAAAGCAAATAATGCACAGCTTGTTCTCAAGAACATAACTGCCATTTGTCAACCAATCACAGCATTTGGTAACATTTAAATGCATTTTCACTTCTTAAGGCAAATGAATCTAGATCAGCTTTAAAAATTACAGAAGAAAACACTTTTATAGTTTTTGTAGATGAAACCCTTTGCTGAAAGCAAGTACTATCATTTACATTTTGGATTTGCAAACAATATTTCCAATTTAATACATTATTACAGTAACAATCATTACAAAAGAGTATCTGAAACTGATAATACAGTGAAACAAGACAGTCCAATATGACTGCTAACTTTATTTTTCCCTATCCAGACATTAAGATCTATTTATCGATATACTTGATATCCCCATTTGTATAATCAAACCATGAATTGGCACAGGGAAAGTGACCAAATACTTACAATGTGAAGAAAATCAAATATGACATACTTGTGTTTAGGACTAATGCATGATTTTAATCAGAATGCAATTTGACACTAATGGTTTTAAAATACACTCATTATTGCTGATGTGACCTCTTTCTTTAATAAATGGAAACATATTTCCTATTAAACCTAAATAAGACAATTATTTCCATATGTTAAAGGGACTCATCATAAAAGTTACCAGCATGAGAGAAGCATGTATCAAATCTGATGACAATGTGGCGTGACTGCATCCTGTTTTAATATTTCCAAATAAATTGATGCAAGTTAGTTATTACAGCAATCTTAACGAGACTTAAAATAGCACAACATAATAATTTAATAGATCAAAAATTAGAAGTTAATAAAGTATAACTTGCATTGCTTCTCTTGATCATTAACAATAAGTTAAAATTATATCAAGAAATATATACATTGTATATACTTAAAAGATTTAGATGAATATTTAATTTTATTTACTATTATTTAATGCAAGGTTTCAGTTGTCTTTTTAAAGATACATTTACTTTGCATGAACTGAGAAACTGAAAAGTATTTAACTTTAAAAATAGTTTCACTCCTCATAGAACTTAAAACAAATTACAATTTGGGTAATAGCATAAACAAATACTTTCTAATAAAACATTAAAAAAATCTTTAAATTGTTTTTGTTGAATATGAATGTTATACTCTAAATTTATTCTTTTTATTCATCTGCTTCATCCAACCTGCTTCTCTGGATGTAGACAGGCTATTTCTGTTTATACAGTTATTTAAAATGATTTTTTAAATTTAACATATGAACAGCTTATCTTATAAAGTATAAAGAACTTACAAAATCTGTATCAAAATAAATGCAAATAAATACTAGGATAAGAATGCAGACAGGTTTATAATTGAGAAAGGTATTTAACATTTTATTTACAAATACATTTACATCCATTTTAAGAACCCAACTTTACCCATCTAGGTTACGTATTAACAAATATTGTCATGTATACTTGTAAAAAATAATTAAAGAAAGAAGTGGAGGGGCTAAAAAAGACGTTATAGAATATTTAAGAGCACACTAAATGACGAGAATTGTGGGTCACTTTACCATGTTGGTGTAATAAGCAATTTCCTTACTGCTGAGTGATTACAGTTTCAAAAAAAGAAGTTTAATTTGGTTGACCTTTTTGCTTTCCCTTTCCACGAAGTGATTTTTTTGTTTGACTACAATACTTAAAAAAAAAAAAATTAAAATAAGCCTTGGATGGACTTTACTTCCCACAGGATAACATCTGCTAATAATTTTGGACACTATAGAAATGCAGATGTAACATTTTTACATGTTAATTTAATGAAGACAGCAACCTTTTAAACTTTCAACAAAAAATGTAAATGCAATTTAGAACCGGATTTTAAATGTTTAGTATTCACTTGGGCATTTCTAATGGTCAGTCTTCTGTGTTTGGGATTACTCACTGGGTAACAAGATATAGATTTTACTCTTTATTCATTCTTTTAAAATATAAATTATTACACTACACTCTAGGTGGAGTATTATTAAAAGGAAATATAAGAACTGTACAAATGCAGCTAAATAAATAAAATAAAGCTGAATTAGAGAGTATACATTATAATATCAAAGAATCTGAAAAGTATATTTTCAAGCTGGTATTTTGTAACAATTCTTTCCAGAAACAAGGAAAAAAGTTCAAATTATATGCATTAGAGTGATTTACTGCAACATCCACTCTAACAAATATAGGGCAATTTTAAAGGCAAACATAACCAGGACAAACACTTGAACCTCTGTGTCTGTAAGTTGCATGGTTTGTAGTTGGTAGGGTTAAAAGTATATCGGCCAATGTTAATGGACTTGCCAAAAAAATGAAATTTTTTTTTTAATGAAAACATGCACTACATTATAAAGAAAAACAGCTCACTTATAATGGATCTCAAGAGAGAGAATGTGAAACAATCCAGAAGTATTTTCAATAACACTGACTTTAAGAATGATAGTGCTGTAATACATACAAGCATCTTGTTTTAATTGAAATATCATGAGTAACTTTGCTTCAACGTGCAAGTAATATCCAAGATCAGTAAACAGACTTATTAGAACTAACAAGCTGCAGCGACATTATTTTCACATGCCATTTCCTCATTTTTAACACAACCGATATCACACAACAGTAAATATATACTGTATGTTATATATAGTACATAAACAGAGCAAAGGGTAATGGAAATACAATTTTTTTCTTATGTAAAAGTTTGGTTTTACTTTTGAAAATCTGTACATCTAATGGCTTTTGGGAACAATCTGGACTACCAAAGCTTAAAGTATTTTTACCCAGTGACAGAAAAAAGAAATCCAACTTTAAAATGTATTATTGACTATTTTTAAGCTCTAATGCTTCAATCTCCCTTTCTAATACACTACAAGTATAGTATTTAACCTGCTTAAAAAAGACTCTTAGTAGAAGGGGCAGTCATAACTATTTAAAGATTAGCCTATGATACAGTCACCTAATGAGGCAGTGAAAAGGGGATAATGAATCTCTGATGGGTATTTTGTTTCAAGGAATATGGTTCTCTTAAGACAGGATTGTTGGTGAAAAAAGAAGCCTATAAGTCATTAAACTGAGAAAGATGAGCATCACTAAAATGAGCTTAAGAAGAAAAAATGTGAGGCTACAGTGCAAATCACACCAAATGTAAAGCAGCCTCGCAAACTAATGGTAAGCAGTGGAACCAAGTGCATGATGGTTTCCCACTTGTTTCCTTCTGGCACCTGCTTTAGCAATGACCTCACCATCTCATCGCTGAATGTGAACCGCTTAACAATGCAAGTTTCCAGCTGTTTCTCATTTATTATTTTTTTTTTCCCTTCCTAAGGGGTGGAGAAATGTGTGCTCAAGGGAACCATATCAGGTGACCACTTCTCCCAATCCTCCATTATTGTTATTACTACCGTACACAAACGACTGTTTTAATAATAAAAATAATAATATATATATATATTTAAAAATATATATAAAGCATTTGCAAGAAAAAAAAGTGTATCCTTCAGTGCACTTTACCATTGGTTGAATATAGGAGCTGTCCACAGAGAGTAATATTCAAACAGATGGATGCAAACTTATACTGTGAGCATGCACCAGAGTCATAAGGCTGCCAGTAATAAAAAATAAATAAAATGAAATAAAAAGGTCTAACTGGCTCTGAGGCTAGGGATCTGCACTGGCAATTGGAAGGTTGCCGGTTCAAATCCCGCAAATGCCAAAAGGGACTCTGCTCTGTTGGGCCCTTGAGCAGGGCCCTTAACCTGCAATTGCTGAGCGCTTTGAGTAGTGAAAAAAGCGCTATATAAATGCAAAGAATTATCAAAGAATTATTATTAATATTTTATGTATTAGATGGTTACTGTACTGTAGTAAGAAACCAACTAAGGAAAAAAAATTTCTTTACTAAAATTATGTTTTAAAAAAAAAAAAGACAACAGCCAAATTAGAAATAAATGCATTTAAGACAAACGTAATAATAATTACACTTTTTGATAATTATTCTAAGTTTTAAAAGGATGCTCTCTTCGATGCAGATTCAAAATGAAACCATACAAGGTGCATCTGTTCAGGCAGAACTTTAAATTCAAGCTCATTCTGACATACTGTATGTGGCTGCCATGATTTTGTTTGTTTTTTAGTTTTCTAAATAACAAAATAAAACAGTAATAATCATAGAAAAGGAGAAGACAAAACAAGACATGATGATTTTCAATTTCTCATTACAGATCTATGTAAGAGTCACTGCAAAGCAAACATTTCCAAACAGACGACCACTGCAAATTCTCTTATGGCTCTAATAGGAAGTAAGAATCGCCTGTGGAATGTAATGTAGAAGTGCAAGCCCTAAAAACGTTTAAAAAGTATCTGGATGAGATATTAACCTATGAATTAAATGACCCTGCTGCACTAAATGGCCTCAACATGTTTCTGAAATAATATACATGAAACATTCCAAACAATTTGGGAAAAAAACTGTGCAATGGCGTACATAAACTTTATTGTGCTTATGCATTATGAATAGCTAAAGAAAGTATTAGTAGAGGATTAAAAATAGTTTTGAACCTGCTGCTCTAGGCTTTGAGGTTTCTATATTACAAAGGTAAGAATGACTGTAACTCCCTGCAATGGACTGTGCTTCTGGGAATTTTAAATGCTTAGGAAATTATTATTCCATTTTTTTTCAATGATTGCTGCCCTTTAATAACCTTATCCTACATTTTTTGTATTTATAATGCACATTCAATTTTGTATTTATAATACACATTCACATGTGGGCCAGTTTGGAGTTGCCATTAAACCTAACCACCACATCTTTATGTGAAAGGCACTATATAAAATAAAAGAGTGATTAACTGCAAAGTCCCTACAGTCTTTAACTAGAATAAGTGGGTATAATAACACATGGATGGTTGATCGAAAAACTATTTTGGTGCAACTCAGTGTATGCTTTCCCTAGATTAAAAAGTAAATAGTAAAAACAAATTATCCTTTGCAATTAATTGCAACTACTATTCAAAATCATAATACAAAATATACCCACCTGTTAAAGTTATAATATACCTTATCTTTTTCCAAATCATGTCTTAACTAATAAATGTATATCTTAATAATCTGGATATTGTATACCAGTATTACAAACATATGTTGAAACTTCATACATTTAAGCTCCATGTTTGGGAGATAAGTACCATGATATTTGATATACACTAAATATTTTAATGTACAAAACCAAGAAAACTAATCATCAACACAATTCTATGAACTACTGTATATACAATCACTATATATTTTCAATATCTTTTGTCTTAATTATTATTTAATCTCCTTTACTATGTTGCTTTGCTTATTCATAGTTGCCAGTTACCTTAAAATGAATGAAGTAATGCTGAATTGACAGGCTTCACTAAACTGGTATCTGCAATATGTGCTTCACTTTTTGGTTAAACAAAAAACACTAATTCTTCCACTGTGAGAAGCTGAGGAAGGCTTCTATCACTTATTTTGAAGCCATGTGTTTCTGCTCCTTACCTCCTACTGGTGGTTTATTTATTGCAGCTGGCTGGAGCTTTACAGCTTGTTTCAAGTACAGAAAACCTTAAATATGGAAAAAATTACCAGCATCCTCTCCTTGAAGTCTAACCTTCATCCTTTATAACAATGTGGAACGCGTCAAGTGGTCCTAAGCTATTTCTAAAGCTGAAAAGATATCTCATCTAGTATTTTTTTTAATTTCCCAACTTTTCTAAACATTTTAAATATCAGGTTAAAGTTAACCAAATTCACTAGTGTCAATCTTTCCCACCTAATGATACTGTAAAATATTAAGATTCTAAACAGCTGGTCAAAAAAAAATTAACTAATCTAATCTCTGCACACTGTGCTGTATTCCTACAAAGGTAACATTTGTAAATGTATTTTAACAAAATATGATGTAACATTTTAAGTAGCAAATCTTTTAGAATGAAGAAGTGACTGGGATATTTCCCCATAGATCTATCTTCTTTATATAGTGTTGTTCTCTATAAGGAAATTAGCATTTATAAAATACTATAACATAGTGTTAGGTACACCTAATTAAATTGAAAATCTAAATGGTTGTAATTAATTTACCCTAAACAAAAAACACTTCTTGAAATATAAAAATGGATTTATGACAAAGTTTCTGGTGAAAAAGTACATACAAACAAAACCTCTTCATTTGGTTACCAAACACTACTGTGGATTACCAAACAAAACCTTGGATTACAAAACCTCCACTCAGAAGAACCTATAGTGCCTGCTGAATATTTCTGCATACTTACCATAAGAGAATGCCTATTAGCTGACAGCAGCCCCGTTCCATAGCTAGATCCAAGGCTGCTCATTGCCCCGTTGTGTGATGGTCCTATTAAACTGTGCATGTCATTGTGACCACTGGGCATTCCAGTGGAAGGTCCTACTGCATGGCTACGAAGAACGTGAATGGCATCATCCAGCCTTTCCAAGCGATCTTCAATACGACTTTGCTGAAAACAAAAATCTCTTGTTATATGTTTCTATTTAATACACTGAACATAACAAAAAAAAAAACAATAAACAATGATGAACAACTTAAAACACAACCAAAATGACCATAAAGAAATTACATATCACACACACGCACACATATCAATCCACCTTAATAAAAGTGTCTGTGTGTTCAACCAGCTGCTATATCTATTATTCCAAAAGATGGTGCATTTCAAACATCTTTAGTAATAAAAGGCATTGCATTTGTCATTCGAATATAGATATATAAAAAAAAAAGTTAAGGTTACAAAAAACTGAAATCTAATGTAATTTTCAGAGTTATACAAAAAGGTCCTTTTCAGGGAACAAATAATGAGTTAACAACTTAAAACTTTTCTGCAGGAATGGAGGTCTGTATAAAAACTGTGTTGCTACACCCTGGTGCATTATTCAGACAATATTACTATCAAAAAGAAGTTGGAAACTGGAAGAAACTCTAACAAGAACAGGTATGGCAGAGCCAAAGGCACAACAGAATCATAAAACAAGGGGCTGAGATTCAAGAGCTTGCATGATGGGTGCCTCACTAAACTAGAGTTTCAAGCACAGCTCAACAGTGGTCAAAGTAAGCAAGTCTAATTTTGAGCTGTGAAGAGAAAACTTTAAGCTGCAGGTTTGACAGGTCGAGAGGCAGCAAAAAAGCCATACAGTTTGTTGAAGCACTGCTTTTACACAGATAGAGGGTTTTTGTAAGTAATCAACAAATGTTGGGACACCCATAGAAATTGTTTCCATCAACTTTCAAGGCATAATTAACTTTCATTGCTGCAGAAAAGCGGTTGGTTGTTATCCCATTACATGTTTCCTTAAAGAGGCATTTTTGTGTAATTCTTAAAATTACACTATTTGTCAGTTTTTTGTAATGTAACACATTTTTTCCAACCCCTTACATTACACAATTTCAAGTTATTCACTGGACTTGCGGTGCTAAAATTTCAATAAAAACTGGAAAAATGGGGATGTTCTAAAACTTTTGCCGTATCCTGGCAATATTAGGCTTTGACTGGACAAGATGCAAACAATTGCACACACAATGATTTGAACCCAGGACACAGAATCCATAACGCAACAATTCTAATTACTGTGCCATAGTGCTGTGTGTTCTCTCTCATATGTATATATACACACATATACAAATACAAAATTATACATACATGCATATATTAAACACAAATGATTATTTATCTAAAAATAGTTGTGTTGTACCAAAGAGTGCAATGGTGCTTCATAGCTTGGCGATGATGGTCCTTGTCCTCCATTTCTTGACCAAACAGCTGTTCCTGATGCTAAGAAAACAAGAAACAAGATAAGTAAAATGATGCTTGCCTATGTATGTACTTTCTCACAACACTTGTACACAGGGAAAAAAAAAATCTAAGTATAGATGTAAAACATCCTGCACATCACCTACGACATACCATATAACCTGAATTTCTTCCTTAGTACAGCAGAACACTTGATGATGAGTGTTTTCTAACTGTAGCTATGCTATGCAACAGGTTTACACATTCTTGAAATAAATCAAGTTGTCCTTTTTTGTATGTGTAAGTATAAACAGATCAAATGCTAGTGGATGTGCATTTTATGCTACAGATACAGCCTGTATTGAGAAATGATCACCTAAATTGCAGAACTTTAATGAGATTGGTAGATTTATCATATGCTATGCTAATAATCCTCCTCTATTTGCTAGATTAACTAACATATTCAATAATTACATCACTGCAGGCTCTTGTTAAAATTCACCTTATGGTTTCCTTTTTAGCCTCATTGTAACTAGGCAGAACCACACAAGCAATTAAAGGAGCTCATCAATAAAGCCGATGTTCATTCATTACTTTTTTTCGTAAATGACCTGTCTATTTGAAGGGCACAAGATTCCTTGATTATGCATATTAGATCTAATTAACTCATTTTTTATTGTCCTTCTTTATGTGTACTCACTTGTTCACAATTTTTGTAACCAGTTTTTATTATTAAGGCTCATTTCCATATGTTAATTAGCAAATAATTACCTTCACATTCATGTGCAAATAAAGTCAAAGTGTTATCAGCAACCAAATTATTTCTCATTAAAAACTCGACTGACTACCCCGTAAATTTAACTTTAAATTTTAGTTTGAAATTGTCAGGTTTAATAACACTCATTTTAATTTGTAAAGTCTAATAACTTTAATGCAATGATTAATACAAATTATGTCAGGCATGTCCCTCCCAAGTTAAATAATACTTCATAATACTAAGCTACATTTAGGAGACTGAGGCTGAATTATTTGGTGAAGTGCATTTGTAATTAACACTATCAGCTACTACAAATGAGGATTTTAAAATACACAATATACAAACAGACCAAGCATTCAAAGTCTTTTTCACATTCATTAAAAAAAGTGCAGTACTGGCTAAAGAGATGACAATTGCTATCTAATTAAGAGTTGTGACTGTAGCACATTCAATTACTATTGTGTTAATATAAATTAGCACTTTTTAAGAACTCTATAACAACATTTAATGTATGATCAACATATATAACTCATCCTAGTATACAGAAAACCTCAAACAGAATTATATTGTGTGATTTGCCATAATCAGGTAGCTTGAGTTTTTAAAATCGCTATGTTAATTAAGCTCACAGAACAGTTTATTAATTTTATGTAGAATATAAAACACTGACTAACTATAGAATAATTCACTTTGAAAAGTGAATAAAGCATTTTATTCAATAATATAACTACTTGATTTTTTTCATGTGCGATGGTTTTAATATTTATTACACTGTTTACTTTATAAGTTTCAGTGCACTGCAGCCTTAGTATTGTTATTTTTAGGAACATCGAAATGCAAGATCATTAAACAATAATATTTATTTTTAAAAAATTAAAGTTGTTAAAATATGTTTAACCTTCTTTTTATCTTTGACTAATAAAATAGCAGTCCAGAGACTGTTCCACATTATGTGTACAGTTAAATTACTACAAATCCAGCAGATATCAAATACTAAAGCATATGGAAAAAATATAAAAAACTTGTTAAGTTATGGCCAGGTAACAAAGCCTTCTTCACCTGTATTAAAAAGTATACATTATATATTTTATTTATTGAGAGCATATACAGTATGTGGTTACTCTGTACTATGTTTAATTAACGTTTGTGTTTCTGAAGCATTATTTTCAAATGCAAAGCCACGAAAATAGTCAAATACAGGTCAGGTGAACAAGCAGCAGCTGAGCAGTTAAAAAACACAAATGTTAGGTGTATTGTAGAAACATCTGAATTCTCAGACTCTGAAATGTATTAGCAAATCCACATTTGAAATCCTGTGTGCATTTCTGATCGCCATGCGACAAAATAGAAATAGTAGCTTCAGAAGCTGCACAAAGGAAACAGCATGTCCTACTGTGACAAACTATGAAAATTAAAATTTAACAGTTAAACTTTCACAAGTAGTCCTGGGTGTGGACCTCATCCATGTTATCAGAATTCACATTGATAAAGTTGATTCAGTAAAACTATTCTGATTAAATTGTAAATAATGTTCTTGAGGACAATGTTAGAAATAATGGAGAAATTAATTAAAGACTGATTTTAGGAAACACCTCATCATGCAAATGGTGATGGGAATTTGGAACAAAACACCAAAGCATTTAGATGAGACAGTTTTAAAAAGTATCTAAATAAGGTTACTGGGTAAATTTAACTATTAGCTAGCCAAGCATGCTCAAAGGACTGTATGGATTCTTGTCTGTTGTACTTTTTACATTTGTAAGATGCAAATGATGAATAGTTTCTATTATGTGATTTCGCAAAAATATAAAAACACCTACTTGTAAATTTAAAATTAAACAGTATTTCTAATCTGTAAGAGGTAAGTGGATGCTATCATTCATAATAAGCTAAATATATAATTTATGAAAATGAAGCTAGAATTAAGACATTTAAAATCCCTGAAACAGTGGTTAATGTATTTGGTAATGAATGAGAGGATATCTTGTTCTAATGCACTATGAGGAATGTGACTTAGAAAGCAATAAGGAAAGAAGAAAAAAATGCCGCAACTAGATATTTACGTGAATCAGATGCATCTAGTGGTCACCAAGTCTTCAATTAGTCACAATCTCTGTGCTTAGGGGCTTGTTTGAACTCATCTGATCTTTTGTCACTCACACATCAGAAGCTGGTTTGGTGTTAAAGGGTGTAAATGTATGCAAGAAAGGATTCCAGACTTATGGTAAAATAAGCTGGTGCATATATCTGCCATTATGCAGCTGTTGTGCTTTTATTGTTACATATTCCCTTGTGAATCTTGGTGGTATAATGAGCAAAGCAGGGTATCAGGACATTTAAGCCAAGAACACATTTCCTCTGCCAGGCTGCAATTTTTCCATATGTGGTTCACCCAACAAGATATGAACCATACCATCACAAACCGATATCGAATTTACATTTTTGACAGTCATTCCTGCTATAGGGATCTCTAAAAGGTTTAAGTTTAATCTATTTGTATCTAGAATCTTAACCTGCAACTAGGAATACAATAAAGACCACAATACCCTTGGGTATTGAAGAAAAGCCATTTAAAGAGCTTGACATCAGAAATGGTATCTTGTCTGCACCAACACCATGACATTACCCTTTAAACTATACCATCATTGTTCCATTAAGTGTGGTAAATGCAGGATGACAACTTAGGAACTGGTAACACAAGACAAAGCCAATTTAAATGAGGCTGAAAGAGGCTAGTACTCATGTCTTAACAGATGCATTACTAGTTTCAAGACATTGCTTACAAAAGCATATTTCTACAAATTATGGATTAAAAGGAGGGTTCCTTTAATGTAATAAACATATTTCTGTGACTAAATACTGCCATAATAAATTAACCTATTAACAATAAAAGAATGTTACCTGTGAGAGAAGGAGGTGAACCAACAGGCGTTGACGGATTTGATGAGAAACTGTTGTTCGTGTGATCTGGAGAGTAGATCTTTGAATGATAAACAAACAAACAAATGCATAAATACATAAAAAGGTTGAGAAGACACCTTCCAAGATTTTTAGAACTGTACCACCTAAAGAATACACTGCAGGGCTTATACTTACAAATTCAGTCAATGTGTGTATGTTCAGCTGTGGACCAACAGTATACTTAAAGACTGAAGGACTTTCTGTGTGAAATGCAGAAACTTTATAAATTATACAACTTTTCTTCTGGTCAATTACTGTAGAAGATTCATGTCCTGATATACAAAGAACTAGCACTCTAGTACTGAGTTGCACATTTTGTTTTCTTTAGTAAGTACTGGTCAGCAGCCCAATACAAAGATGCTAATACCAACAGACTGACATTCTTCACAGATTTATTTTTTTGGAAACAAATCTCCAAAATACCAATTTTTCATCCATTTTGTAACACACTTAATCTAGTTCTGGGGTCATATTTGTGGGATGAAGATAAAGCTAATCCTGGTAGCATGTAACCATCTATGAACTGTACACCAAGTCATCAAAGGCCACAGCCAACTTAAAAGTCTCAAATTGTATTAATACAGTCTATGGTATATTCTCTCAATAATGGTATGTATTGTATACTAAAGAGCAATTAGTACATGATTTGTGCAATACTAACATGCTTTAATGATGTAGACTATACTGTGTATATGTTTACATTTTTTTTCTAAATCACATATTTTATGATTTTAGTTTTAAATTTGCAGGACTTCAGAATAACAATAAGATTACATTTTGACAGGCCTTAATGTCTTGATCTTAAAGGTATGTGAAAAAAAAGTACACAAGTGGAGGAAAGGTACAATTTGACATATTAATTTAATATTATCAAGCATAAAGCCTCATGGACTGACCTAGGGAGAGTTGCAGTGAGTACGAGTCACAAGGATTAAAGCACGTTCATAAAGAGATGTGCAGCTTGGCTCTGGGATAAACTGAGTCATAACAATTCAAGCATCTAAGGGGCTTATAAGGAGTAAACAAGGTCGATTAATAACATCAAGTGTATGTTACTTGTGTGAAAGATGAATGCAAAGTACAGAAACACCCTTCACTCGTTAACAACATCCACAACTACACAGATCATTTTTTGAAATGTTGGTGATATATTTGCACATACAATGTATTTCAGTTGAAGACAGCTCGTGAAAGTCTGGTATTATGTTTTCAGTTTGTCACTTGCAAAGCAGTTTCTTGTTATTATGCTTGGCCTACCAGAATATTTAATCAGGTATGACTAAAGTTCTCACCCTAAATGTTTAAAGAATTTAAGATTTCAGTCTCCTGTTCTTAATCTTTGGGTAAGTAGTACAAAAAATGACATCCAAAAAAAGGCACAATGGAAAAAATAGTTTGTGCATCATAAAAAGTAATGCAATAACATGCCAATTACTGCTAAAGAATGCTCAGTATGTCGGTGCTTTGATGGGATCAAAGAACGGGACTCAGAGCAATGGCTGGCAATAACACAAAGAGCTGCAAAAGCCTCAGGAAGTGTTGAATTTGAGGATGGCTTTGAGCACAGAGTGATTCCAGGAGGCAAGAAAATAAAATTATCCTTGTGAAGTATTGTATAAGACAGTGCTGCTACTATTTTTGGAACAGGATGATACCAAAAAACTTACATTTCAATTTAAAAGAACTGCAAAAATGTAAGACTGCTAAAAAACATAAAAAGATAAAGGGAGCTGTTCCATATAGAATAATGACATTATGTCTTTGTTCAAGAAATGGAAAATATTTCTGAGATTTTTAGTTTCTAAAAAAGTATCGAAATAGACAAAAATGTAATTTTGAAGGCTTAGAAAGTTTTAAGCAAAGACCAACTGACACTCAAGTTCCAATTTCATTATGGAGACAGACTTAATTTATGCTTATGGTTTCATTTTCAGCAAAACAGGCATGTCAACAATTTCCAATTTGGCAAATACACAAAATTACTGCAATTATTATTAGAATGACACATTGAAAATCATCTTAAATTTAAAATATACCCATATCATTTTTGATGGGTGAATTTCTGGTAGGGTGGCATTTGAAGGGGACAACTGACAAGGGAAGTGCCACAGTCCAAGGGTTTTGTTTTCTGCTGACCTGATAGTATGAGGGTATACTGCATGCATAAAACACTACGTAATATAGGATGCCGTGGGACAGGAGAATCAGCCAGGAAACAATGATATTCTCATGATAAAGAGGGCAGAATTAATTGTATAAATAAAGACATGCTTATTTTACTTACCATAATTATTGGTAGGTAAAAATCAATACTTGAAGAAAGTAATGTGGAATGTTTGATGAGTGATTAATTATAGACTCATGTGAATCAACTGCAGGCCCTATTAATTCTATAGAGAATTGTCAGTAGAAGCTGCAGAATTTGTTCCCTCATGACAAATTTGTTCCCTCAATGACAAATCTTAGTTGTGTGACTAGTTTCACTTATTAACTTAATACCCTTTGACAAAATGATTTAAGGAGACTTAAATGCTCACCCATTTTTTGAACCTGCTTTACTACTACCTGCTGTATTTCAGATAAAGGAATACCTGAATGAACATCCTTTATTTGGCTATCAGTCTTCTCCTCATTAATGTCTTCATCACAAAACGTAAAGAAAACTTTTTTTGTCTGTATTTTCACCAGTTTAAAGTCATAACATTTACTCTTCCATGTTTACTTTCCGTACTTTACAACTTGTGAGGTTTAATTCTAAGGATACTATATATAAATATATTTAAATGTACATTTATATGTATTAGATTTTATCTTATTGTCAATAATGAATTGATGTGAAAGGATGTTGAATTAGCAACAAATTCTTAGCAGCTTCAGTGAAGAATTGCTTTAACGTACAGTCAATGTAACAATAGCATTATCAAGCAGTGTATAGTGCTGGTCAGTGCTGCTCTTTAATATTGTTGATTGAATTACACCACAACTTTATCATGGCAATGATGCATTTTTGTTTTACCAACAGTGCTTCATTTTTAAGGGATTTAGCATGAGTCCAAGGGTGCCGTGTCTCAAAGCTAATTAACGAAATTTACCAGAGCTTCTAGCTCTAGTTACACTCTACCATGAGAGAGGATTTCACTTCTGTTTGAAGCTATTATGGATTCTTTCAAAAATGGATCATATCCACCTAGATTTTTTTCTCGATTATTGATTGGTAAGTAACAGGTAATCCTTAAGTGGTACTTAGAATAGCTGTGGCACAAAAGTATAAAACAGATTAAAAACATCTTCATCTGTCACGAAGAAAAGAGAGTAGTCTTCATTATCCTGTAGTAAAGAGACTAACCTGCTCTCCTACAAGTATACCTCTAAAGGTTATATGGAATGCATAGGTGTAATTTCAGCTGGGTATGTTGTGCATCAACTTTAATATACCAAGAACTTACATTTAAGCACACAGTTAATCTGGAGGACAGTAGAACATATACAAGGTGTCTTGTGGTCACTCATATTAAATCAATGGGAATTTGTTTCTGCTTAAATGACTCCTATTGAGCATACAGAATCTTAAATTAATTTGCATAAATTTTAAAGCAAATTAGCAAAAATCCTCAATCTTTTTTTAAACAAGTCTCAAAGGGGAACACACTTAAGATAAATATACAATAAACATTTATTCTGTGTTAACAAATTTGCTTGTAACTTTTCCTTCTGAAATATAACTTATGCTGATGATAAACAGTATATATATTATAATAAAAGTGTGTATATGGCTAAAATGTAATGCATAGGTTATGTATGCTAAAATTTAAAATACAAGACTGAACTGTAAACAACATTGCAGTTCTTTACTTAAAACACAGAAAGTACTGTCACAAGGTTGGCAAGCTTTCATTTTCAGCAATCTGCATTATTTAATGATACAAAGCTTTTTCATTTAAGGCCTAAATAGAAAAACTGTTATCTTGACTCTTAAGTAGGCTTCTGTTCTGGGGGCTAACACACATCCACACTTAGAAGAACTGTATAGCAAAAAAGCCACTGCTTCTTGTAAACTGTTATAGTCACAATCCTGCTTTGTCCATTAAAGTGCCACACGGAGCTAGGCTCGTCCCAGGCAACACTGCCCACAAGGTTAGAATCAACTGTAGATGGGATGCTATTCTATGCCAGGGCACACCCATACCCTCACTGATTCTCATGCAGGACAAATTTAGATGAAAAGGGAGGAAACGTGATTTAAATGTAAAAAAATAAATAATAATAATAATAATTCATTGACCACAGTGCAGAAATGTGTGCAAAAGTACTCATTTAACTTAAGAGTGAAACTTTATGAAGAGAATGACTTGAAAAAGAAGATTATACTGACAGATTTAAATTTGAATTAATAAAGAGATAATACAAATTTTGTCAATTTTAACTAAATAAAATTAAACACAACCTACATCAATACAATGGTCGATGAGACATAACAGTAGTAAATACAAAAACAAAATTTACAAGAAGCTTCATCTTTCAATAACATACAAAAACACATATACATCCTATAAGTAAGACATCTAAGTTTGAAATCTAACTCAGTGCTCTGGGAACTAGATGATCCAGGCCAAACAGTAACCGGAGGCATATTTCAATATTTTTTTTCTATTCCATAATGTAAAATGTCTGAAATAATAATCTAACAGCATCTTCAAAACTGAGCTTTTTTATTATTTAGTTGTAAGCTGTATTTAGGCGGCTAATCCAAATGTTTTGATTCAGCAGGGTATCTTTCATCATAACGGACAATCAAGCAATACTGTATTTAATAAAATCATTTCACATTCTCTTTTTTCCCCATCATAATTGACATCTTGCAAAGCCACTGATAAATGTGCACAACTAGCCTTTACAAAGTCTGGATTGCTTTTCAAACTATAATAATAAGTGACTAAGGCAATGCTTCTGTTATTTTATAGAGAGGTTTTGTTAAATTTGAACCAAAATCTGACATTGCAAATTGTATGTTGAGATTGCTTAAAGATTAAAATCAATTAAATAGTAATTATTACATTACTAACATAATTTATGTTCAGGTTTAAAGTCTTGGTGCACAGACATCAAAAAACTAATAAACAGAAAAAAGATGAACAGTACTTTTCAAAAGTACAATATACCACTTACTGATGCAAGTGCCTTTCCCAACGCATCCCCTGTTTGTGAACTGCCAGCTGTCCCACTTGCTGATCGGTTTGCTAGGGACAAATAAAATATAAAAACTTTAGGAATAAAAGTTTCCAACAGCAGAAAAACATACATGCATAAAGATGTCATTTTTTCAAATTTAAATTAAGTATATTCACCTAAATTCTTTACAATATTGTAATATTTGTGTAAAGATAGTATTACATATAATCAAATGACCAAACGTATGTTAAAGGTAGTATCAATGTTCATCTTAAGTTAATATACAGTGCATATCATTTTAAAAAGTTGTCACTTCCTATTAAGAAATTGCAGGAAAGAGAAGAACAAAGAGGGAACATTTCTATAATACTATTAAACTGTTTACTACTTTTAAATTAGGTGTGGGTCTGAAAGGAAAAAAAATTGGCTGTTACAAAAGAAACAAAGTATGAAGCAAAACCAGTCAAATAACTTGTCTGAAGCTGACAATCAGGCAATACATTCACACAATATACACTCTGTCCACCTATCCTGACAGTTTATTCAAAAGCTGACCATTTCTGGATGTGAAATATATATATGTTACAGGCAGGTTAGCGGAGAATGTTCTAGGCATTAGTCAAAATTCACCAAAGCAGCTGCTTAATACTGTAATGGTGCTTTAAAAAACTGTATTCAAAATTTCTCACACTTGAAATAATGCTGTAATATTGCTGTCCTTTGTAAGCAATACTATACAATATAAATTTATACAAATGACCATGGATCATCTTTTCACAAAAATTAGGTCAAGTGGCACTTGTTATTTTTCAATTGTTTATATTTTCTGCAGAACCAAATAATTACATGTTCAAAAAAAGGAAAGACGTTTATTTAAATGCAAATTGTTGAAAGCATATGTATGAGTAAAGACAGTCAAGTTTATAAAGTGTATGGGGGTAACAAATAGCTAACTTCATGCAGTTTCTTATCCTGACAGAAAAATCTTGCAGCATAGCAAAGTACCCACAACTACATTATTAAACTGTTCTAGAGCTTCATGATCCATTATGTAAAGAAGTCCTTTTTGTTTTCATCAAAAATCAAAAATCAGTGATGGATTAAATTTGTTGATTCTGTGGGGAATTAAAAAAAAAAAAAAAAAATCTGTTTCAACCTAGTCTGTAGTATCTGAGTCCCTATGGCTTTTCTGATTAGGAAATGTTACTTAGCTCGGAATGCACCTGGTTTCTCTTTCATGAACAACTCCTAGCGTGGGTGATTTGAGAGTCATTATAGCAGAAACATTGTATTTATTCTCCATGAGTTACTCCTCCAAGGCAGAAAGCACTCCGAAAGTTTTAAAAATTATAATTCAGTCCTACTGAATTTTAATAATGTAGACAAATATTAATTGGACAATATAGGCTACTTGATCCGGACATCAGTGTACATACTAACCATTTTGTTTCTAAAGTGTACTAATATTCAAGGGACTTTCATATTACCTAAATATTTTTTTCTACACTGAAAAATCTTGCTTACATGTTGGGAAAGAAAAAATCAATATTTTGCTATCAGAAAATTAACACATATAACTGACACAAGATTGGAATCTCTTTCAGAATATTTATAAATATTAAGTCAGTCACCAGCTCTCTGCAAAATCCAACTGCATGGATTACTATTAAGGGGTTTACAGAAAAAAAGGGACTTTCATCACATGAAAAATGACTACATTACAAAAGCAGAGGATATGGTCTCAATAGGAATGAGACCGTTTTTGAAAAATATCTCAGCAGCAAAGCATGTGAAAATTCCGATCAACCTCCTCATGTGGTTAGAGAGTTGGCATGCCAGATTCCACAAGAAATATAATACAACTAAGTATTTTATGGATGAATAATGATAATTAACAACAAAATTTAGACAACTGGGCTGTTTCCATTTTTGCGTTCATTTTCTCTTGACCCTGCTTGCTACTGATTCTTTGAAAGACATATCTTGATTATCTTAACCCATGTAAAACCAGTATTGTGATGTTATGGATCCATTGTCTAATATAACTGAGTATAACACCAGAGTATAATACTAGTTTATATATCATGGTTTATGTGTATACAGTATGATTGTTATGGATTGATTATGGGTCCCGACACATTAAGATTACAAACAATACATGTACTTGTTTAGCACAACTGACCTTTGAAACTGCATTCACAATGTATAAAAACAATGCCATTTCATCAAAAAGTATTGGGACTTTCTGCTACAGGATTCTGCACTAAGCGATTACTTGTTCAGCAGGAAATGGAAGATAGAAAACTACAATCATTTGACCATAAAATACTAAAAAGGGGCACATCTCCCTCCCCAATTCTGATCGAACAGTTCTACAAACTAAGCTCATGGAATGCCTTCATAGAATGACAACTGAGCTTAACCAAGCTAAGCGAAGGTTAGAAGGAAAGTTGAATTGTCCACCATGTCTAGATAGGATTCTATGCTATTTGTGCAGTGAACTTAAGTACTTATAAGGGTTGGAGAAGAAGGGTGTAAAAAGGACTATAGTGCATATTTCTCTTTCTTCTTTTCTGTAAGGATATAAAATGATGTGTTTAAATGAGTATATAGACGAATTGGCACAGTATATTTTTAAGCAGTGACTCATTTGTGTATCATTAGACCATTTTCTACAAATAAATACACAAACATCCCTTTTAAAACTTGTACCACCCTGATTAGCTTTAATAAATGAAAATGTCCAGGCTATAGCCTTCAAAGAGTGGTGATGCAAGAGATCAAATATTGCCTCTAATGGACTCTGACATTACTCTGTTTTGTTAAAACAAATGCGTTTTTAGCAAAAAATGCTTTTAACTTTGTGGCTCTTTAAGGAGTCTTATCTAATGCTTTAGTTTTATTGGACACAGTTGCTTACAACTGCAACTATTATAAGAATTTAATTTAAATACCCAAAACTTCCAACATAAAAGGAGGACAACTTCTCACTACTAGATCACATTGTCTCAGGAAAACTACAGCTGTGTGGTATCCTTTGTTAAGGCTTTAATATGTGTCAATGTGAGCTGGTACAATTCATACAAAAGATTGTATTAAGATTTAGTTTGTCACTGATGATTTCCAAATGGAAAAACACACACACACACACAGCAAATTTTACATAAAATGTATTCCATATTTTTGCGCTGTATTTAGGTCAAACATATTTTAAGAAAAAAATACGTCAGACATGTCAGGCTGGTACTGCATTTACTGTAATACCAAAAATAATATGATAAAAAAAGTTTATTTCTTACATATTCGAAAAATACAAATACAACTCCAAAATGACACAATTAAAATTTAAAATTAGTCAAAATTAAATTGGTATGCTAATATAAAATGCAATATTTTATGTCATTCATTACACTTGTAGTTAAAAGATTTTATTAAACTAACAAAAGTAAAACTAAATGCCACTACAGCATAACACAGATTGAAGTGTAGAAAAGTTCTCTTGAAGATTCTCAGTAAAAATATACATTGAAGAATAAAGTGAAATGTTATATAAAATGGTAACATGGTATGGTAACATACATGTGTAAATGCAGAGGAAGTTATTTATATTTGACAATTACTTATTTGGTTGACACCTTTATCCAGGACGATTTACAACATTTGAGATACAACTGTTTACATTTCTTTTGTTTTTCTAATTGGAGCACAGGTAGGTGAAATGACTTTCTCATGGTCACAAAGTGTTAGTAGTGGGATTTAAACCAACAACCTCTGGGCTTGGAGTCCGAGGTCTTAGTCACTATGCCACACTGCCTGCAAAAGCTTTGTTTTACCCACATTGGGCATCGAGCCAACGTCAGCTTGAAAACACCACATCCAGCTGATGTGCCATTGGCACGTGCATTGGCATCAGTGCATTAGTTTCCTAGGTGTTACAAGTCTACCTGATCTGTCTCGAGCAACAGCATAAATACTCTGCTATACTAAATACCAGATACAGTTGCAATGCTAATTATGCTATGCATCCTAAAAACTACTCATGTAAGCATTCTACACTAATCACAGTGTATCTTTAAATTTGCTAAAACACAACAGGAAGGGTGTGAACTCTTTTTTTTTAAATCAATAAAAGATGACAAATGATCAATACAAAACATATAAACTGTGAAGTCCAGTTCAGCAAGAACTCTAAAGAAAACGAACAATTGCTTCCATTTGGTCCAGCTCATGTCTTTCTGTAAAAGTGACAAAATAATGATGTATATAATAAGGTGCCAAAACAATCTAAATTTTCATGATGAATGCATCACAATTTATTTCTAAAAGAGTTATTTTTAAAATAGGTTTATTTGATAATGTTAAGTTTTCTTAGGAATATACACATCACTTATACAAATAAAGCTGAGCTAAAGTCTGTATGTATGTTTATTCCCAGCATCATGTAAAAATAGCCACACATATTTTGATAAAAAATGGCGAATGACTCATGATCACTTTATCTTAGAATATGGGCTACAAGACACCTTAATGCCACCCTGGTCAGCATCTCTGGGGCAGAACATTGTCAAGAAATACCAGTGTCATTTTATTATGCTTGTAATACCAAATTGCAATAGATATGTGCAATGACAGTATGTCCCCACTGAAAATAGTAAGAGAAGTTAATGATTACAGAAAAGGTTAAGTGCAATGACTAGGAACCAAACCTGGAGCAAATGCTTTAAAGGCAAGTATGTTAACCATTATTTCATCATTGCAGCCTGCCTGGAACATTTCTCTGTTGTATTTTAAAAAGGACTCTGTTAATCACTTCAAATGAGCCAAGTCAAATTTCATAAGGAATTTGGATTACCAACTGTGTTTAGCCTAAACACAAAAAATGTTCACACTTTGGAGACCATAACTTTAGATGCACGATGATATATTTTGACTTTACATTTTCTGGCCCTACCTTTGAACGCATGATTGATGAAACTCTGTATATAAGCCAAATAAATTGACCTTTAAATTTGAATCTGTTATTTTTTGTGAATAATCATGCATCCTTATTACAAATGCGAACATAATACTCA
Organism: Erpetoichthys calabaricus; assembly: GCF_900747795.2. Taxonomy (NCBI): domain Eukaryota; kingdom Metazoa; phylum Chordata; class Cladistia; order Polypteriformes; family Polypteridae; genus Erpetoichthys; species Erpetoichthys calabaricus. The sequence continues at coordinate 218,543,838 of NC_041398.2, read as the reverse complement.
AACAAATCAAACAGCTTTAAGTGAAGTTTTGAAACAGCATCCAGGAAGGGTCATGTAACAGATCCAAGTCTTAAATAAGAACATAAAAATAAAACCGAGTTAAACAATATCCATCACTTCTCAGATTAAAAAAACAAACAAAAAAAAAAAAACACACATCCTCTAACCTAAATGATTTTATGCCAAATAAAAATCTTAAACTTGAACCCAGTACTCACATTTTACCAGGGAAAATAAAGCAGCAAAAATATATATCACCTAATCTTTCCATACAATATAAACAAACCACAATATGCTGAATAAAACAAGCAATAAGATATACAATAATTTTGTCTCTTCAGCATGAAGTACTTACTCATAATGCTTTCTGTTCCATTGGCAGGTGGTGTACATGATGTGGCGCTGTAATGGTTAGAACCACTGCGATGAAAACTGGACATAGGAGGAAGACTGGAATTGATGTCTGTTGATGTGTGTGATGGGTAACTCTGCAACGTGATAAAAAAAAACCTAATTTCTCTTTTTTTTATTTAAAACCAAGTTTTAGAAGTGAAAACACATAGTGGGGACATCACATTTTCAAATGAATTAAGTTATGTTTGTTGGTTGCCAACCTGTTTAAGTAAGAGTAAAAATAAAATAAGAATATGTACCAATCGGTCGTGTGGATGCAGGGCACAGTAGCTGCTGGTCTGAGGAACATGTGATGAGTTTCCTAGCATTCCACTATAGCCCGGCTGGTTCATCCCACTAGAAGAACTCCATGGATCAGTACTGTGATGACCATCTAAAAAAAGAAGTAATGTAAATACCTTGAAAAAGTGTAATTATCTGACCAAAAATGATGTAAACCCAATTTGCAATATGAATGTAAAAGTAAACAAAAAGCCAGATAACTACACTAGTAATCTCAAATTGCACTCATTTGCATAATAATGCTATAATACAAAACAGTTCTGAATATTTTCAAATTTAAGTTCTAAAATATCACACTTGGGAGATAAAAATAAATAAATAACAAAACGAAAGAATAATAACTGGAAAAGAGATGATGAATAGTATAAACTTTGTGGGAAACATGTTACGCCACATACTCCATATTATGAAAGTGAATTAAATATTTTCTACAAAATATTATTAAATGGGGAGAACAAAAAAGAAGAGTGTCCCAATAAATTTTGGCAATCAAAAATACTGCTGCTAGTTCTTAGATGCCTTACAACTCCACAACATTAAATTAGCATTCTAATTTTTGTTCATTCTTTTCATGTCTAAGTTGGTTTCTCTACAAATTCTCACCCCAAAGATTAGTATTAAGCTTTTAGATGACTTAGAAACTAGCCTCATATAATTGTGTGGGAGAATATTTTAAACTTGTGGCTCATGACTGACTGGCATGTCATTCATGGTTGGCTCTTGTAAGGCACCAGAAGATGTGAGGATTGGCTCTGGCCCCATTGACCTGAAAGTGGAATAAAGGGTTAGAAAACGGGTGGAAACTAACCAGAGGTAGGCTGTTAAAAATAATAAACAGTGTTCTGAAAAAACACAATTATCTGATTTAGTTGGCAAAAACTCAACCAGAAAGTAAACAACAAAATAACAAAGATGCATATCTATGTTTGCAGACAATAAACCTCCAAGCATCTGGGACTGTGTGCTAAATTAAATTATATTGATTACATTTATAAATAAAAGGCATGCTGACATATTTAACTCCACTCCATTTGGAACTACAAAGACTGACCACATGATGACCAGTCAGGATAAATGAAAATATCTATTTGTTGTACTTTGCAAGATGCAGTACAATTTTCATCGTTGTTCTTTTTGTACTATATGAAATATTACACAGAGCACTGTCCCTCTTCAAAGGGCTTTGACAACAATCGTCTTTAAACTCGATAATGGGGAAACTTACGGTGAACTGAATATCAGGCAAATTTTAATAAGGCAAATAATCATTTTAATATGTAATTTTTTTCCAAGTACTCAACAGAGCATTAGAGGATCACATTCTTATCACCTAGGCCTTGCATGAAACCAGAAGCCAATGTTGTAATAATGATATAAAGAGTATAGATTGCTAATATTAGTCATACATGCATTGTCACAGAGTCATATCCGTTATCAAGTGCTGCCCACAGGATTCACAGAAGCTCTCAGTTTATCATTTAGCAATCTGTTGCTTTTGGAATTCACCCAGATAAACCACTGTTTTGATATTTATGTCTGGGTATTCTGTTGATATTTTTGTCTGGATCTTCTGTTGTCTGTACATTTCAGTTTATGATGAGATACTGTAGAAAGCCAAATTTTCAATTTCCATGTTCCATAATTGCACAATGACAACTCCAAAGCCTAGAACTGACAACTCTCGCTGTCTGCTGCCCTTGTGCTGTCATCACACACAGCCAAAAGACAATCAGTTTTACTCCACTGATAATGCTGTGATTGCCAGGTATTTCCACCTGCTCTGCTGTTATCAATTTCTTCAGAAATTTCTCAATTGTGGGAGATGGTGCTTAGCTCATAACACTGGGTCTTCATAGACAGCAAGTCAACCTGTGATCACCGGCTGCTGAATAAGCACAGGACCAGCCTCCACATGAACAAATAAATGGAACAGTGTTGTTTTACTGGTAATCCTAAACCCGCCACAGTACTTATGTTTGGTTCCCTCTGCCCACTTTAATTCAGTTGCTATTCATATTAAACTTGGGAAGATGGATGTCCTATGCACAAGGAACACTGAATGTGACTAACAATTGACAGCATGACAATTACAGCCAAGCTGAACACACTTGAATAGTACTGCTCTGGCAAGCAAGATACTCGGAAATAATAAGTGTAAAAAATTGATCGTATAGTTCAATTGCTAACTGCAGTGTATTCCACGAGGTGTCTGCAGATCTCTGAACGCTGTTGTGGGTATTTCTCCCATAATTCTACAACATACTACTAGGGTGACTGATAAAATGATACACACTGTAAATGAATATCTGTGTGTGTACACAAATGTGTGCAAGAGGTCTGCAATTGACTAGCATCCCATCCTGGCTTGAGGATGGTCAAAGCAATTTATATACTCATCAGAGACAGTCATTGGCTTGGGTATTGAATCTCTTGGAGTTATGAAGAAAAATAAGCTCAGAATCCTAAATAGGCCTTTCTCATGTAATTACTTGTGCCCAAAATTATATGAGATTACTTGTATTAACCTGACACTTTCATCCTCGGCAACTTGCAAATTGTAAATGACTTGTTTAAGTACTTAAATACTTCTACACTTTGATCACAGACAAACTGATTCCTCGGAGACGTAGTTATTTCCTTTCTTGGATACTGGAGAGGAATCTCTTTGTTTTTCAGTTCAGTGCCTTATCCACTAGGCCATAAAAGTTTAAGAGATAAACAAAATTTAACAGTACTGAAAAGTGCTTTATAGTGTGTAGTGTTATAGTAAACAGACTGAAGGTGGAACACTTTGTTTCCTCTGACACTAAATTATTTACTTTATAGTTAGGTATAGTATAGTTAAGTTAGTTATAGTATAGTCATTTTGCTTGACTTTTCACTACATTCATAATGGCTAACACGGTACAACACCAGAGTATTATAGTTAACCAACACAATAATAGCCAAAACTTATTTACAGAATATTTTTCACAGAAATGCCATAACAATTTTTGCTTTGTAACCAACACATGATACACACTCTGCAAGGGAAAATTATTTTATGTTAGCCTTAATTAAGGACTGTAATTTAGAGCATCTGCGGTGGGCTGGCGCCCTGCCCGGGGTTTGTTTCCTGCCTTGCGCCCTGTGTTGGCTGGGATTGGCTCCAGCAGACCCCTGTGACCCTGTAGTTAGGATATAGCGGGTTGGATAATGGATGGATGGAATTTAGAGCATAGCCAATTCAGTTAAAAATGCATAAAAAGGTAAAAGGCCCATGGAATTTACTCTGTCTATATGCATTTTTCTAATGTTAATAATTTTTTAACTAATAGGATTCTTTCTACATTTTGTGCTTGAAAATATTTATTTTTTCATGCATGACTAAATTATTAAATACATTTCAGTATACACTATCTGACACTTAAGCTGGAAAAATGAAACTCAGTACACATTTGGACAGGGAAAATCCATAAAAAAAATTAAGAAAACCTGAAAACAAATCTTTCTTCTGTCATCTAATATCCATTCATCCATCCATCCATTTTCCAACCTGCTGAATCCGAACACAGGGTCACGGGGGTCTGCTGGAGCCAATCCCAGCCAACACAGGGCACAAGGCAGGAAACAATCCTGGGCAGGGTGCCAACCCACTGCAGGACACACACAAACACACCCACACACCAAGCACACACTAGGGCCAATTTAGAATCGCCAATCCACCTAACCTGCATGTCTTTGGACTGTGGGAGGAAACCGGAGCGCCCGGAGGAAACCCACGCAGACACGGGGAGAACATGCAAACTCCACGCAGGGAGGACCCGGGAAGCGAACCCAGGTCCCCAGGTCTCCCAACTGCGAGGCAGCAGCGCTACCCACTGTGCCACCCTGCCGCCCTCATCTAAAATCAATTTATATTTTTAAGTTCGGTTTATATTTATTATTGTTTTTCTTTTTTCAAGAGTCATAGCTACTAGCTATTTAATATCTGGTTCAATTAAATTTGTTCTCAATAAAAAAAACCAAATAAATCAGTGTTAACACGTGTAAACAATATAAACACATCTAAAAGTGTCTGAAGAAACATATATAATACATATAAATGAGCCCAGATTCCCACTATCAGCCACTTGCAAAGGAAAAAGAATATTAGTTGAAAATATTGAAATAAAATATGTATCTCTTTAATAGATGTTAAAGACAACTAACTATATTCGATATGTTTTCCAAATGATATCTTAATATAAACGCTTACAAGAATATAGAAAAGGATATTAATTTCCTTAAAACTGCTGACTAAATGATTTAGTAAAGGCTCACAGCAATTGAAAGATGTTACAGAAAATGCACTGAAATTAAAACATTCTCAACAGTATATCAGAAGCATGATTAAGCGCATAAATAATCAAATGTTTAAATAAGACAATGTCAATCAAGTTTCCTTTAGTAAAATTTCATACATAAAAGTGGCTCAAAAGTTTTCATGGCTATGGCAAGGCATATGCTGTATTACTCAACACTTTTTTACTTAACTTTATTGACAATATTGAAAGAAAGCAACATTCCATAAAATCATGTCAAACTTAACAAACCATAATTGTGTTTTTAAACTCTTAAAGAAAATTACAAAAAAGAACAAACTGTGAAGTACCTGGCATGAAAAAAGAGCTAGGAAAGGTGCTGGTTGGTGGTTTGGACGTCGGATATCCCGGGGAGTCCCTGTTATAATCGGCAGTGCTTGCAGAAGGGGCATATACCTAGAAAATAAAAAGGAAGGAAACATTAGACAGAGAATTTATATTATCAAACTCAACACATATGTAAGTAATGAGTGAACAGTTATAAAGCTGATGCACTTTAGTCAGATGCTATATAAAATAAAAAAAGATTTTAAAGTTACTGCTGAACAAAACACACTAAAATGAAAAAAAAAATGAAAGCAAGTAGTTTAACAGGCATTATTTTAAAAAGCCATTTAGACATATTCAAATTTTCTAAAGAACCTAAGGTTAAACATGAGTACAGTATTTCTATTTTAAAAGTAGAAGATTAATCACTTTTAGGTTCATGTACATTTTTCATTAATTTCAAAAATCTAAATCAGTTATAATGGAAAGTGTGAGAACCAAACATTGCCACCCTCTATTTTTAAACACAAACCTTAACTGCAATAATACCAACTTATCACTGACCATGAAGAACTAACTCCTTATAGCTAAGACAGTTTGATAAGATAAGATATCCAACCATCTATGTTCTTAACCCGCTATTAAAATAAAACACCTACTACATTTAAATAATGGCCTATATATTGCTCAGCTCAAGTTCAATTTAAAGATTAACTAATTACTGGAAGGAAGATTCAACTTTAAAACAAATGAAATAACTACATGAGCTAGGAGAAGGTTGGGAGCACACGCTACATTTAATTAAAATTATGTGTAAGATGCAGAGAAGAATACATGCATCTTTTATAATGCCATCAGATTTTTGGGGAAGTACAATGTACACTCATTCATGGTATAGACTGTCATCACAGAGAGTCAGGTGAGTTGGGTAAGATTTGCTTGCACTGCAAGGTGAATACTCAAGTCAAGAAGATCTCTGCATTTTATGTGACACCTTCCCAGTTCAGCCATCCACTTTCACAAAGTGCTTGGCCCAGTGGGGATTGTGGGGATGCAGAGCCAGTTTTGGCAGCACTGGGGAGTAGGCTGGGCCCACTAATACACCCAAACCCAGTTATAATGGGCCACTTTACATTTGCCAGTTGTCACGGCACGTACATCTATAGGGTGAAAATGGAGCACCTATTGAAAAATCACATAGACCACGTAAGGAACTGAAGGTGGACACCCAAATACATAAGACACCACTTTGCTAACATCTTCTCTTACCATCAAAATAATAAAAGTAATAATTCATTACATTTATGTAACGCTTTCTCAGTCCACCAAGTGGTCTGTGAATAACATCACATTTTTAAAGCAGTTTACTACGGTTTTAATTCAGTACATCAGTAATATTATGCCATAAGGCAGTAATAAAGACACATCCTCTGTTCATCTCTGATTTTAATTCTTATATAGTGCCCCTTACATATTTACAAATAAAATAACGGGAAAACTTTAAAACATTAAACTGAAAAATAGGAATTTATCACAAACTAACATATACAGATGCTGTATGGTCTGTTAGCACTTGTGGTAGATGCAGTTTTAAGGAAAGACAGAAGAAAAAAAAATGGATTCACAATTGCCATCTGAGCAAATGGCAGTGATCTGAAAACTTATAACCTGAAAACTTTGGTACGTAGTAAGAAAGCATATAGGCAAAAAACAAACTAAAAAATATTAGTGTAATGTGCAGAACAGAAAATTGGTGAGACAAAAAAGTGGAATTCAAAAAATAGTAAAAGAACAATGAGTGCTGCAGTAAATTGCTCCATAAGGGTATCTTAGGTAAGGACGTGTTTACATTTGACATAATCAGTGTACAAGTTACATCTCATTTAACATTATTACATGTAATGGACATATACCCAGAACCAAGGCATCAGCCTAGTTGCTTTTCCTTTTGTATTTGTGGTAAAGCAGCATCAAAGTAACTAAAAACTATTGGAATTGTGGGAGTTTACATTTCAAGTTAAATCATAATGAAAAGATAACTAATAGATTGTTTAATACAAAATGCTTTAAAAAATACAACAGTGAAAATGCGAATGGGCTTCACTACCTTACATGCTTGAATGAATTGAACAGTTTAGAAAAAAGGATGGATGAGTAGGTGGATCTCAATCAAAATTTATATCAGCAACAGAAACCAACTTAAATGAGAAGCAAACAGATTACCAGAGCTACATCTTTAAAGATCTGTAAAACACTATTCAACCTTAGGTTAAAATTTTTTCTAGTAAGGCCTCACAATGTCAAGGGTGCATTGTTTTCTTCACTTAATTTAAACAGAATATTCCCATTACACTGCCAGTGTTAGTAAAAGGATAACACACTACTCAAATGGAATTACGAAATATATAAAAGATATAAAAAATACAAAAAATTAAATATATAAAAAAAGCATTCATATAAACGTTCCTCATTCATTTTCTTTCAGTTCTTCCTGGTGGGTTTGCAGCCGCAGCACACTGAGCTATGCTGACCAGACCTCTTTATTCCCAGGGACTTCCTGCAGCTCTTTCTGGGGAATAACTCAGATGCTCACAGATCAGCTGAGAGGTATAACCCCTGCACAGCTTGTCCTAGATTTGCTATTCTGCCTCTTACACGGCGTGAGGAAGGACTCCAGGGGCAATTCTAACTACACACCAAAACCACCTCAACTGGTTTCTCTTGATACAAAAAAACAGCAGTCTTCTTTCACCCCATCACATTTAAATATGGCAAAATTAATTGTCATTCTTTTTACACTACATTAGACATCATAAGTACTAAGAAAGATAGGGTCTACCGTTCCCTGGCTTAATGGCTCCATTTCTGGAGAAATATTTTGAATGGAACTGATTCATCATTACATGCCATAGCTTCACAACATGCCAAGAAGAACTGGGAAAGCCATATTTGAATAATGTAAAGTAGCAGGAAAATTTATACCATATGAGAACAACGTCTGTTCTCAGACGGCATATGTAACAAAGCTTGTTTCCACTAAAACCAACAGAGCAAACAGTTGTGTGAAAGCACTTATTAAAAAGTGTGCATAACCTTTATAAAATGGGATTTAAAATTAAGTTCAAGTTTATAGTTGTGTTCACATGTACAGAGTACATTACATGCTAAAAATGCAACTTAAAACTTGAAGTTCATACCTCTTACTTCCTTAACGTTTATGAAGGCACAGCACATGCAGTGATATAAAAAATATTATGGTTGTACATATTAGGACAAAACTATCAATAATCTTGTTCTCAACAATTAATTAAATCTAACTTCAGATGGCAGGCAACATAATAAGATTGTACTTCTCATTATTTGTTTAACAAAAAAAGCTAACATGTACAGGTATAAAAGTATTTTTACACACTAAGAGTCAGAAGCTTGTAGAACCATCTTCAGCAGAAATGGCCTTACATAATTCACTTTTGTATAAGGAAAAAAAAACAGAAATGAAGGAAAATGTCCTTTTCTTCACATTAATATATGCATATCAGCATCATCTTCTACAACAGTCTGCTAACAGAACCAAAAGTCATTTGTAATAAAGTGTATTCCTATAATTCCACCACAGTCAATTTTTTTGTCAGGACACAAAGGATATTCTACACGACAAAGGAGGGTCTCCTTCTCCTATAAATTCTATATTGCTACAGTTTACCAAATTAATTAAAAAAAGTAATTAAAAAAAATCAGTGATAATTTACACAGTACATTCCTATGCCTAAAAAATGTTCTGTCCTCAACTTGTAATGAGCCCTACTAAATTAAATAAGTCAAGAATGTTTAATTTAAACAAATTAATACCAATTTATCCAAGTGCAAGGCAGGAATTAACCCTGGACAGGACACCAGTCCACCAGAAAGTACACACCTCTGGTCTCATATCAAACAGGCATGTTGAAACATAAATCAATGAAAAAGAGAATGTCTCACCTAGAACACATCTCTGGACATTCTTGCTCCATTACAGCACTGACACAATATGACAACAGTTCTCAGCGGAAGGACCATCTGCATCAATGAACACCAGTCTAAAGAATATTCAGGATATCCTCTGCCACTTTCATGAGGTTTAGTCCAAACTTTTCAGGCTGGCTGCTTTATTTACCTTATAGAGAAGTTTCTTAAACCTCGAATGATCCTCACATCACAATCCCCACTATCTTATCATAATCTTTGTTGAATATATGTACCCATGAAACCAAAAATCAGATGAAATTGAACCACATAAGAAAAGTCCAAGGATGCATAGCTGTTCTCTTCCTCTGCCATAATCTGTACACAAGAGACATGAGGTTTAAGACTTCTTTTGCTGCATAAAAATATGCATTTACAACAGAATGAAAACAAAGTTCTCTGCATAATCTTTTCACAACCAATTTGGGGACACTTTATTATAACATGAGCTTAATTACACTTTAATTATACCAAAATTACTTAGAAATGGCATGTAAATTCAAAGGAAATGAACATTACTTATACATTCCGAAAATTTGCATTAAACTGTAAAATGTAAAAGATCTGAGTATGAACTGAGACTGCAGTACCATGCTGAACAACTGAGCCTTGCTTGAGTCAATAATTGATGCCTAACTAGGAAGAATTAAAATTGATTGTGTATAAGTGAAATGCAATTTCATATAGTGCGTAATTATGAACATGTGATAGATCAACTGAAAATAATAATATAGGGTTTTTAGTAAATCTTGACGAACGTACTATATATGTTTTCAGCACGCAAGCTAGGAAAGAAAATCAATAACACAAAAACATACAAAACACGTAGGCATACAATGAATGAAGAAATAACTGAAAGAATATCTTCTTTTTAATTAGCATTGTTACAACAAACACTAAACATTGTTAATTTTATTCGTCACCCTTCTGTAATGAACACTTTCTCCAGCCGCTTTATAGGTATGAAGGCACAGTACAATTATACCCCCTTATTTTGCACCACTGGAGCACAAGCAGATTTAGAGGTTTGTGCAAGGTCATAGGCCAGCATGAGCTAACTATCTTGAGGTTTAAAGCCCAGTGGCTTAGCCACTGAACCACAGACCTACTCAAACACCAAATACAACAGAACACAAAAAGGTCAGCAGAATAAACAATGATGATAGCACTGAAACGTTGAGCTGAGCTATTTTACTCGTCTTTGAGTTTTTACTAAGTAGATTTTTTTTGAGTGGGTAAGGGTGATATGAATGGCATTAACGTATAGTGTGAAAAATATATTTAAAAATGTAAATATTTAATAAATGTAAAATTAACAATGTACACAAACAGCAACACACATATCTATATATATCTATATCTATGTATATATATCTATATCTATGTATATATATCTATATCTATGTATATATATATATATATATTATATATATATCTATGTATATATATATATATATATATATATATATATATATATATATATATATATATATCTATATCTATATATGTATACAGTGGTGTGAAAAACTATTTGCCCCCTTCCTGATTTCTTATTCTTTTGCATGTTTGTCACACAAAATGTTTCTGATCATCAAACACATTTAACCATTAGTCAAATATAACACAAGTAAACATAAAATGCAGTTTGTAAATGGTGGTGTTTATTATTTAGGGAGAAAAAAAAATCCAAACCTACATGGCCCTGTGTGAAAAAGTAATTGCCCCCTGAACCTAATAACTGGTTGGGCCACCCTTAGCAGCAATAACTGCAATCAAGCGTTTGCGATAACTTGCAATGAGTCTTTTACAGTGCTCTGGAGGAATTTTGGCCCACTCATCTTTGCAAAATTGTTGTAATTCAGCTTTATTTGAGGGTTTTCTAGCATGAACCACCTTTTTAAGGTCATGCCATAGCATCTCAATTGGATTCAGGTCAGGACTTTGGCTAGGCCACTCCAAAGTCTTCATTTTGTTTTTCTTCAGCCATTCAGAGGTGGATTTGCTGGTGTGTTTTGGGTCATTGTCCTGTTGCAGCACCCAAGATCGCTTCAGCTTGAGTTGACAAACAGATGGCCGGACATTCTCCTTCAGGATTTTTTGGTAGACAGTAGAATTCATGGTTCCATCTATCACAGCAAGCCTTCCAGGTCCTGAAGCAGCAAAACAACCCCAGACCATCACACTACCACCACCATATTTTACTGTTGGTATGATGTTCTTTTTCTGAAATGCTGTGTTCCTTTTACGCCAGATGTAACGGGACATTTGCCTTCCAAAAAGTTCAACTTTTGACTCATCAGTCCACAAGGTATTTTCCCAAAAGTCTTGGCAATCATTGAGATGTTTCTTAGCAAAATTGAGACGAGCCCTAATGTTCTTTTTGTTTAATAGTGGTTTGCGTCTTGGAAATCTGCCATGCAGGCCGTTTTTGCCCAGTCTCTTTCTTATGGTGGAGTCGTGAACGCTGACCTTAATTGAGGCAAGTGAGGCCTGTAGTTCTTTAGACGTTGTCCTGGGGTCTTTTGTGACCTCTCGGATGAGTTGTCTCTGCGCTCTTGGGGTAATTTTGGTCGGCCGGCCACTCCTGGGAAGGTTCACCACTGTTCCATGTTTTTGCCATTTGTGGATAATGGCTCTCACTGTGGTTCGCTGGAGTCCCAAAGCTTTAGAAATGGCTTTATAACCTTTACCAGACTGATAGATCTCAATTACTTCTGTTCTCATTTGTTCCTGAATTTCTTTGGATCTTGGCATGATGTGTAGCTTTTAAGGTGCTTTTGGTCTACTTCTCTGTGTCAGGCAGCTCCTATTTAAGTGATTTCTTGATTGAAACAGGTGTGGCAGTAATCAGGCCTGGGGGTGGCTACGCAAATTGAACTCAGGTGTGATACACCACAGTTAGGTTATTTTTTAACAAGGGGGCAATTACTTTTTCACACAGGGCCATGTAGGTTTGGATTTTTTTTCTCCCTAAATAATAAACACCATCATTTAAAAACTGCATTTTGTGTTTACTTGTGTTATATTTGACTAATGGTTAAATGTGTTTGATGATCAGAAACATTTTGTGTGACAAACATGCAAAAGAATAAGAAATCAGGAAGGGGGCAAATAGTTTTTCACACCACTGTATATATCTATATATATGCATATATATCTATATCTCTCTCTCTCTATATACATATATATATATATATATATATATATATATATATATATATATATATATATATACATATATATATATATATATATAAATATAAAAACATACATACATATGTACATATACATACATACATACACCCATACACACACACACACACACACATATATATATATATATATATACACATACACACATACTGTATATATACAGTCATGGCTGAAATTATCGGCACCCCTGGAATTTTCTCAGAAAATGCACAATTTCTCCCAGAAAATTGTTGCAATTACAAATGTTTTGGTATACACATGTTTATTTCCTTTATGTGCATTGGAACAACACAAAAAACAGAGAAAAAAAGCCAAATCTGACATCATGTCACACAAGACTCAAAAACTGGGCTGGACAAAATTATTTGCACCCTCAACTTAATATTTGGTTACACGTCCTTTGGAAAAAAATAACTGAAATCAAGCGCTTCCTATAACCATCAACAAGCTTGTTATACCTCTCAAATGGAATTTCCAACTACTCTTCTTTTGCAAACTGCTCAAGGTCTCTCAGATTTGAAGGGCGCCTTTTCCCAACAGCAATTTTGAGATCTCTCCATAAGTGTTCCATCGGATTTAGATTTGGACTCATTGCTGGCCACTTCAGAACTCTCCAGCGCTTTGTCTTCAACCATTTCTGGGTGACTTTAGAGGTATGTTTGGGGTCATTGTCCTGCTGGAACACCCGTGACCTCTGATGCAGACCCAGCTTTCTGACACTGGGCCCTACATTGTGCCCCAATATCTTTTGGTAGTCTTCAGATTTCATGATGCCTTGCACACAGTCAAGGCATCCAATGTCAGAGGCAGCAAAACATCCCCAAAACATCTTAGATCCTCCACCATGTTTGACTGTAGGTACTTTGTTCTTTTCTTCATAGGCCTCATTCCGTTTTCTGTAAACAGTAGAATGATGAGCTTTACCAAAAAGCTCTACCTTGGTCTCATCTGTCCACAAGACGTTCATCCAGAAGGATTTTGGCTTCCTCAAGTACATTTTGGCAAACTCCAGTCTGGCTTTTTTTATGTTTCTGTGTCAGCAGTGGGGTCCTCCTGGCTCTCCTGCCATAGCGTTTCATTTCGTTCAGATGTCAACGGATAGTTCGAGCTGACACTGTTGCACCCTGAGTCTGCAGAACAGCTTGAATATATTTTGAAGTTGATTGGGGCTGTTTATCCACCATTCGGACTATCCTTCGTTGCAGTCTTTTATCAATTTTTCTCTTCCGTCCACGTCCAGGGAGATTAGCTACAGTGCTATGTGTTGTGAACTTCTTGATTATGTTGTGCACAGTGGACAAAGGAACATCAAGATCTCTGGAGATGGACTTGTAGCCTTGAGATTGTTGATATTTTTCCATAATTTTTGTTCTCAAGTCCTCAGACAGTTCTCTGCTCTTCTTTCTGTTCTCCATGCTTAGTGTGGCACACTCAGACACACAACAGAAAGGTTGAGTCAACTTTTCTCCATTTTAACTGGCTTCAGGTGTGACTGCTATATTGCCAGCACCTGTTTCTTGCCATAGGTAAGTTCAAACGAGCATCATATGCTTGAAACAAAACGATTTACCCATAATTTTGAAAAGGTGCCAATAATTTTGTTTGGCCCATTTTTGGAGTTCTGTGTGACATGATGTCAGATTTGGCTTTTTTTCTCTGTTTTTTTGTGTTGGTCCAGTGCACATAAAGGAAATAAATGTGTGTATACCAAAACATTTGTAATTGCAACAATTTTCTGGGAGAAATGGTGCATTTTCTGGGAAAATTCCAGGGGTGCCGATAATTTCGGCCATGACTGTATATATTCATTGCATTCGTAGTCTGAGTCTCGACGACCTGAACTGTGTGGGTGGTTACCTACCAGGTAACGCTTGTGGTTGGTCTGCCATGCGGCAAACATCTGCCACGGTGCCCTTTTTCAGTTGCAAGAACCAGATCATGGAATGTTGCATAGTTTATTTATATAAATATATATATATATATATATATATATATATATATATATATATATATATATATATATATATATCCATCCATCCATCAATTTTCCAACTCGCTGAATCCAAACACAGGGTCACGGGGGTCTGCTGGAGCCAATCCCAGCCAACACAGGGCACAAGGCAGGAACCAATCCCGGGCAGGGTGCCAACCCACCACAGTATACATATATCTATATATATCTATATATATATATATATATATATTGCATTAAATTTTAAAGTTTTAAGGCTACTGTAATAACATGTTCCCCTGCCAACATTAAGCATAAAACATAGGCAACAAACCTAAATGAGATGTTACTTCTTCAAAGGATACTCACCTACAGTTTTATTGGTTGATCAACCTACTTGCACTTTGCATATGGGGAAGAAAAATGGCACAGCCAATGGAAAACTCACATGGACATGGGCTGAACTTTCAGGACCATGTACATTGACTGGGCTGGGAAATGAACTGATCTGAAGGGCAACATTACCAAACTCTGCATTTTATGGGGATTATATAAAATACTTATTCACAGCATGGTAGTTTAGTGGCAAAAGCTGCTGCTTGCAACTTCCACTTTGTATATTTTTCCATAAGGCAAGGATACTGCATACATCCCATCCATTTTTAATAGGGCTAAAGCCACTAATGGCAGGGGCTATTCTGACATCATCCTATGGCATGAACCAACCCTGGACTAGATTGCACCAAGGCCAAATCAGAGTTGTCAATTCCTCTTATATACCTGTCCTTCAGATATTTGAAGAACCTGCAGGCAGGCAACATGCAGTCTCCGTTCAGACAGAATTTCAACCAGATCTCTGGAGTTGTGGGACAGTACCACTAAACACAGTGCACAAATGCACATTAAAATGCCCTAGTATTCCTATAAGAATAGTTTACATGTGTATGTGTGCACTTTGGCAATGCACAGGGCCTATTTTATAGGGGACAAAGAATTTTGAAAATGGACATAGAAATGAGCTCAAATGTTTATTAGGTTATTAGCGTTCAAAGTTTTCCTTAAAACATGATTGACAGGCAATATCCTCACAGGTGGAGCAGTGGTAGTGCTGCTGCTTTGCAGTACGGAGATTGTGGGTTCGCTTCCTGGGTCCTCCGTGTATGTGAGTAGTGAGAAAAGCGCTATATAAATGTAAAGAATTATTATTATTTATTATTAATATTAATAATCTGTAATGGGCTGGCACCCTGCCAAGGGATTGTTCCTGCTTTTTGTCCAAAGTTGATGGGACAGGCTTCAGTTTTGTGACAAAGCTATGAATACACAGGTTTAGAGAATGGATGGATAAATGGATTCTTATCATGAAACTCCAATGGCCTAAATAAAAAAGCACTTAAATGCCTTTTAAATGCAGCATGCACTCTTCTTCCCAGTGTTAATATCAAAGATTAAAATGTTAATTTAAGTAAATTTATTTTGTACTCTACTAATACCCTTCGCTTTTCTCTTTTACACTTTTTAGATATTGCCTTATAAAAATTTAATATTTAGTTTACCTATGCATGTTTTAAATCTGCTGTCTTTTGTTCATGTTCACATAAGATTATATCAGCCACAACACATACTGCAAATAGCTGGACTTAACATTAGAGAAGATTAAACACAACACATAAATCTTTTTTTTTTTTTTAAATATAAAACTCTTTTTACTACTACTATTGTTTCCATTGTTCAATCATGCCCTTCATACTGTTTCAACAACAGCAGGCTGCATAAATGATACCCATTCTGAAATAACTGGACACATTATACAAATTTTGCTGCTAGACATCATAAAATGTTTATATTTATAAACACCCAAATTAATGACACTTATTACTGGCATAACAAAAACAAGTTAGTACTGTGCAAACCTATTATTAGGCAATTCAATGTTTCCCCCAATGTACAAAGTTTATTTTTATTTATTTATTGATTGATTTATTATTTACTGATTGATTATATTGATTGATTGATAGATTGATTGATTATATCGATTGGCTGAATTATCTGTCCTGTGAGTCTGTATTCTTGCTTTGTATATTTCTACTGCTGTATGCAATTGAATTTCTGCATATTAATAAAGTTTTATCTAATCTGATGTTTACCATTTCAATAACATAACCTACTATGCCACATAGGTAACAAGCAATACTACATTTGTAAAATTAGATAGTAAAATAATAATATAAAATTTAATTAAATGACCAAATACTATAATAAAAAATTACACAAAAACATCAGATTTCACAGTTCATGTTAAATGACCCAAAGGTGCAAGCATCTCTATATTCTTTGCTGGAATTAGCGGTACAAACTACTCTTTGATTTGGTTATACAGAAAGCAGACCAGCAAGACTGGTACAAAATAAAGTAACAGTCCTCCAAGAGTTATCCAAAAGAATAGACTACCTGCTACCTGTATATCAGACATCGTGTTCATTAGCATATTTACCTATTCAGTTTGAAATCTGCATATTTAAAATGGGAGATAATCGGTATGTTGTATAAGAGAAGAAGTCCTTTCAGAGTCCGGCTTAAAGTATACTGGATGGGAGAACTTTTTTTGGTGTTTGGAAAAGGGTTAGAGTCGGAGGAACGTATTTCTGATCAACAACTGGTATCAGTGGTAGCCTCTACTTTGACACACTGACAATGTCATAAAACCTTGATGTCACATTAAGAGTGTTCAAAAGTAAATTAATCACTTTATTTCTTATTGTCTTATGTATTATATTGTTTTTCTATAATATAAATGGGAATGGTTCTGTATGCATTACATTTGTGCACTTTTTTATGTTTATTGCAACTGGATTTGCTATTCTTATACAGCTTCTTTGTTAAAAGAAAAAACATGCAAGTGGTCATTTGAAAATATAATATAAAATATTCCCTTATATTGTCACATAAGGCAAAATGAACTTGAATGAGCAAAAGAAATATTTAGTTAATATATAGCAAATTACTAACAGGAATACATTATGACTGAATTTTGCACCAAAGACCTCAGAGTGAGCACAATTAATACATGATACTAAACCCTTTTAATATATATAATAATATCAGCATGGATCCAAGTTACAAAGTCAAAACAATCTCAACTTCTACTGTTCCACTCAGTACCTTTCACCAGCAATGAAAAAAGAACTAAGCAGTGTACATTCATGAAATTGAACCCTCAGCCAAAAGCAATGTGAAACTGCATAAATACTGAGAATAAATTCAATTTGATGCAGACATTCTAAACCATAATTTACTTATTTACAGTAGTGATTTTTGTAAACATAATTAGCATTGCTGTATTTTGGCCTCAGGCATTGGCATGGCTGGTTAAACTTTTTCCATCTCCTACCACAGGTTGTGGGCACTAAAGTTCAATAATTGATGTTTAAATGAATGAAAACAATCCACTTTTCCAAATTTATTTGGTTTCATATTTATTCTGTGCAGGTGTGTAAGTTTTATTTTTTGGCCCATTTCACAATTGCATTTAAGTACCGAAAACAGCTTGTACAGTATATGATGCAATGTGCTGTCTGCCTAGAATTAGCATACACTACTATGAAACCAAGACAGAATTTACAGCTTTAAAATATTACGGCACCAAATAAGTACTTATAGCATTAAGGGGAAGAAGGAACAGTGGTTTACATTTTGATGAAATTGTATTTAAAAATTATGGAGAAATTTGCTTCCGTTTTGAAGAGTGGAATATGTGCCATGTTTGAACATGAGACTTTAACAGCAAAAACCTTTAGCACAAAAATGTCAATTAGACTAACATGAACATCTTTGTGATGTGGTTGGAAACCCAGGGGGGGTACTTGCTGTATAAAAACACAGATATGAGGAAACTGTGCAAACTCCATAGATAATCCCTGGGATGGAATTCAAATTCAGGACTTTGGATTAGTGTGGCATCAGCACTAACAACTGTGCCACTATGCCACCTGATAACTTAATGAAAGTAATCAACAGTTGACATCCTTCTCTACAGAAAAAGGAAGGGATAATTTCAAGATGGTAGCTCTGTGCTAACATGGGTGTGTAAGCAAGGCACAAGATGAAAAAGAGAACTGAATTAATATTAGTCAAATGTAGTACACAATTAGCAAAAAAAAATAAATTATATTTGCACCAAATTGAACTGGAGGGCAAAGGGGTAAAAACAACAAAAAAAATTTTTTTTCATCTGTGTGTTTGTAGGTACAATTAAAATATCAAAACAGATCTGCTGCAGTATCCTTACATATTTTACAATATTCACAAACATTTGCACAATTAAAGACAAACTAGCCAACCCGCGGCGTAGCATACGCTGCCTAATTATGTATTGATGGGTGAACACTTCCTGAATGACACAGTTGTCCAAATGGGGTGGGTTTGTGGATACCACTGTGCGTGAATGAAAAGATGGACCTCTGGAGAGAGCAACATACAATTGTCCATGACTGAAAGCGGGATCGTCTGTGACAATGGAGGCCACGCTGGTGAAAGTTACTTCGTCAGTAGGGATAAGTTTCAGCACTTGTTCATTAAGGTGTAGCGAGTCTTCATTGTTGACGCTTAATATAGCTTGTGTACTGAGTTGTTCCAAAGTCACAGTTGAGAAACACTTTTTTAATGTCTTTTAAGCCCAGGGAAAAAAATTAACATGTGAAACATCCGTAATGTAATAAGCCACCAAGAAAAGTAACATTGCAATAATGCACGCTATGATCCGATCGCTGTAAACAGAAGTGAAAACAAAATCGAACCCGGTGCATTCTTTAACTGCCTTGTAGCGCAGTGGTAGTGTTGCTGCTTTGCAGTAAGGAGACTGTGGAAGATTTTGGGTTCGCTTCCCGGTTTCTCCCTGTGTGGATAGCGCTTTGAATACTGAAAACACCGGTATATCAATGTAATGAAGTATTCTTATTCTTATGCGTCCAGCGCTCGCTCTCTCTCGAGCGCGCCTGTATGTGTGTGTGTGTGTGTGTGTCGCTCCCTCGCTGCACGTGTTCCTGCAGGCATACCAGTAAGTGAATGAAAAGATGGAACTCTGGAGAGAGCAACATACAACTGTCCGTGACTGAAAACTGGTTTTGGCAGATACATGCACATCTTTTTGAAAGTTTGGCCCTGTGCCTTATTAATTGTCATCGCAAAGGCAAATCTAAAAGGAAATTGTCTTCGTGTTAAAGTAAAAGGCAAATTATCCACGACAAACTGTTTTACACGCTGCATACCAACCCGCGGCGTAGTATACGCCGCATAATCACGCCGCTTTTTTAATGTTTTTTAAGCAGAGGGAAAAAATGAACATTTGCAAAATCCGTAACGCTGCTTTCAGTAAGTACAATGCACACGTGTTTAATTTGTCGGCCACTTTTTGCCAGCCGTCTTTTTTGGTTTGGGCTGCTTTTGCAGTGTTACCGCTTGTGTATATTAAATCTTGAAATCCTTCGAGTAACTAACTAACACCCACCCACCCAGCTTGTGAGAAAAAAATGCGCCCCTTCTTTCATCATTTTGTTGCAGCCTATCAAAGACTTGCTGATCATGTTTTCTAGACTCAATATACATTGGCTTTTCACTCAGGGCGGGGGCACGCATTCATCTCGGATTATTACATCCTGCTAGACTAATCTGCTACACGGCTGCATTTTAAAAACCGACTTATCCCTGATGAGTTTCACCAGCATTAATGATTAGGAATCTGGTTGGAACAAAACCCTGCATCCACAGGGGTTCACCAGGACCGAGTTTGGGAAGCACTGCTGAACACAGACGAAACCGACTCCGGTGAGGAGTTGGGGCGGGCGAAGTAGTTGCAGCTATTGATTATTCAGTGTTGTTTGCCTGGGTGTCTGATTTGCTCGACGGGATCATAAATAAAAGGAAACAATGTAAAGGCAATGTCACAGGTGATCCTGTGGTATAGCAGGTCCACAGCTCCCCTTCAAAAGACCATTTTTAAATAAATAACCATCGCACTCACAGCATAGCGAGGGGCGTGGAAGTGTGGCTGAAACGGTTTCCGGGTGGAGTCGTGCTGCGGGCATTTCTCCCCTGTGCAGTGTGCGAGCGAGTGAGGAGAGAGAGAAAGCCGGTACGTTAGAGTGAGCTAGAGCAGGCTCGAAGGCATTGTGTTCCTGTGGTATAGCGGGTCCATAGCTCCCCTTCAAAAGGCCATTTTTAATCAGGCGACTGACAGTAGTGGAGTCGGGCACAGAGAAGGTCAGCTGCTGAGAGAGCGTCTCGACTGTTGCAGGGCCTGCATCGGTGAAGCAGGTGAGACGCTAATGAAAAAGAGGCACAGGGCTTATTGGTTTTTAAAGACTGCTTCCTTCATTGTGTTTTAACCTCAGTTTTAAAGGATTGTGCGGCTCTCTCTCGCGCTGCCTGTGTGTGTGCCTCTGTCTCTCTCTGGCGCTGCCTGTGTGTGTGCACGGCTCTCTCTCTCGTGCTGCCTGTGTGTGTGCCTCCGTCTCTCTCTGGCGCTGCCTGTGTGTGTGCGCAGCTCTCTCTCTCACGCTGCCTGTGTGTGTGCCTCTGTCTCTCTCTCGCGCTGCCTGTGTGTGTGCGTCTGTCTCTCTCTGGCGCTGCCTGTGTGTGTGCGTCTGTCTCCTTCTGGCGCTGCATGTGTGTGTGCGCGGCTCTCTCTCTCGGGCTGCCTGTGTGTGCCTCTGTCTCTCTCTCGCGCTGCCTGTGTGTGTGCCTCTGTCTCTCTCTGGCGCTGCCTCTGTCTCTCTCTGGCGCTGCCTCTGTCTCTCTCTGGCGCTGCCTCTGTGTGAACCAAGGTTCCACTGAGGTTGACTAATGAAAAGTCAACGTGGCTCAGAGCTGCATGTGGACTGTGGCACAGACAAACAGAAATGACGGCATGTTTTCCGAGGCGTCGCGTCCGAGTTGGTGGGCGTGGCTGTGCGAGTTTTCATCATATCCAATGGTCTTAGAGTTGGTGGGAGTGGCTCCTTCCTGCGTGCTTTCATAGGTGTCTTGCCCGCTCTGGCGGCGGCTTAGAGAATCTATATATGGCTCCTTCCTGCGTGCTTTCATGGGTGTCGTGCTGCTCTGGCGGCGGCTTAGAGAATTATATATATATAGATGTGTTTGTACACAAATGAAAAGAAGCAAACTGAATGTGACATGTAGTAGTACTGTCCATCATATCATGCCACATACTGTAAAAGGTCATACAAATATTTAATGCCTGCTAAAAACATTATACAGTAGGATTTTTCTGAGTCTAACAATTATTAAACTCAATAGTCAAGCACATTATGAAGGAACAACACAAAATAATTCTGGATCATTTGCTATTTCCTACCACCAACTGCTTACAATTGGCTTAGCTGCATCCATCTCTTGTACCTTTTGCATGTAAACAAACTCCACCAACATTAGTGATAAAGAACACAGAACTATTATTGCGATCTCAGAAAAGATAATGCCAAAAAGGTATGATAAAATGTATTATATATTCCATTTTGTTACAATCAACATGTCTTTAAAATTCAATCTACTTGATATTTCAAAGCAGATATTGATTTTTTTTATTTCATATTTGGACTTATGCCTATCTTGCCATAAATCCAAGAGTTTCTTGTTATTTTTTTTTAAATACACATTTGTAAAACAAAGCAAGCACCAGGGACAAATGATAGCATGTCACAATTAAGGGAAATGCCCTTAGCTTTAAAAATACTAAGGTTATGTTCTATATTCCATTTCTACTAGCAGTTAACAAGTTAATTTTTGAGTTCTTCGTGCTCTCACTTAACAAGAACAGAGTTCAGAATGTGCAAAACATAGAGTATGGAGTATTTAAGCTTCAAAAATACTGAAACAATGCACTGGTTTGACTGCTTTTCAAAATTAAGAGAAGTGCACAGCTATTCAATTTCTTTAATTTGCATTGTATAAAACATTTTGTATACTTTGTATATCATTGTTAAATTATTATATTAGTAATTTTTGCACCTTCATTAATAGTTTTTACACAATATCTGAAAGCTTTGTACTTTATATTTCATAATTTATGCTGCTCTTTGAGTCAGCCTAATGAGAAAGAACCTAAATAGCAATACAGTACACATATTTGTCTTTTTATCTCTTGTGCAGACAAGAAACTAAAAAATTCCCCTCCTTCAAAGGAAGACAGAGCAGTGACATGGCAGAAGAAACACTTACATTTACGGAATATTCTTCTGACTGATGTGTTTATGGCAGTGTAGGTGGCAGGTTACAACATTATCATAGGACCAATGTATCTTACTCGAAAACAATTTAACCAGAAAGAAAATGATCTTGCTTTCAGATATTTCTTAAGTAATCATAATTATTATTACTTTAACATTAAACTGTGTTTATATTTTCATTAACAGCAATAGATAAACTCACCAAACACCCTACTTCAATCAAAAATCCAATATCATCTAAAAAGTTACATTTTATACACTAATACTAGGGCAACAACTTTGTCAGAATAAGTAATAACGATAAGTACAATAAGTAAGAAGCAACAGCTTATTCCAAAAATTCTAAGAAAAAGTATAAAGGAAGTGAACTATGCAACTGAAAAAAAAACAAATACAAATTAACTTCTGCAAAAGTAACTAAAGCACATCATCAGTTATAACTGGTACTAACATAACACAAATCAGTAGGACTACCTCTCAGAGGCTCTTTACAGTATAAGCATAGGAAGCCTAGACAATTCTGTCTTATGTATACAGGTTAGCGTAAAGCATAACACCACAATCTATACAGAACTCGGACAGACTCGGGTAGCCTACCTTAAAAGCTCATCTGTCTGGGAAGCATTATAAAGTCACAGCATAACATTGTGGAGTTGATCTGTATACAATAAACTAAGAAAAACACATGAGAACGGAAGAAAATTTATGACCATAGTGTCTCTGCTTAGGTGTGGGTATGCATCAAAATGATCACCGGGTGCAAAAAAGAAAACTAAGATGCACATCTAGGCCTCTCTTGCTGTACTGCATGTCCATGTTAATACATTAGCAATACAGTAAGGAACAAAAAAAAAAAAAAAAAAGAACATTACTATATTGCTACTATTGTTAGGTTCTCAAAATGGTGCAGTATATGGGTGATTCTGATAACTGGGTGAATCATAATTAAGTATTCTTTTGTTTCCAACTACTATAACAAATGAATTCTAACATCATTTACCATCATACTGATGAAATGCCTTCTGCATAACTTTGTCTTGGGATTTTCAAAGTTTTGGGTAAATTTTCCACCATGCCCTGTACCTGTACAGCTCTCCGCCACTGGGGGAACTATAAATTGATACATATTACATATGTTACATGTTCGAATTTTTGAGATTGATAGGATGTAAATGCAATGGTCCCTAAACGAGAAATTAAATGTGGAGTCGGGTGAAAACTGATCAAAAAAAAAACACTTTGGCACCATAAAAAACACAGTTAAAAATACAACCTTCAAAGAACATAAATAATAACCTTTTAAACACATGTTCTAAAAAAAGTCCTAAAAAAAAGAAAAAAGAATATTCTGAAGAAAAGCATTCTTCTAATTTTGGACACATGTGCCTCTTGCACTAATAATTAATCACATTTCAGTGTATCTTTTATTTTTTACTAAGATATAGTAGGTGTTAAAGTTAGCTTGATGTTCAGTACTCACCTGTCATCATCTTTAATATACCTATTTCTTTTTAACATGCAAAATCCAGAAATCTCAAAATGCTTTTTATAATCCCTGTTGTTTTTGAATTTCTAATCAGTGTAGACATTTCCTAACAAGGCTTTTGTGTTTTCTGCTAAAGGATTAGCAAGAAAAAACACATAAAATAAACAGATATGCCATATTAAGCGCAAGTATCCTTTTAATGTCTGAATGCAGAAATCTCAATTCTCTGCCGCAATTTGTAAAATTATAAGTCTAACCACCAACTGTGATTCAGAAACTCTTGGAAGTGGTACAGTCAAGGAGGAAAAAATAAAAAAAAACTAATGGCAGCTACAGCAATGTCTTGCACATGTATTACAGTTTTTATTTTCAGGAAAATGTGATTGATGAGAGAAGGATCATCTTTAGGCATTTGTTTAACAAACAGTGACTGTGTGTCAAAGTGCAGCAATGTAGTTAATATCATCATCACTCAAAGATCAGAGAGTGGACATATTTTTCTGAGAAAAGAAAAAAGACTTCTAAGCAGAAAGAAATTTTGTAAACCTTGAATTTTATTTTTTTTAAAATGGAAATAGGAGCAAAAAGATTTAAAAGTATACTAAAAAGAGAATTGCATCATTCACATGGGGAAACAAAGATGTCAGAGGTTTCAAAAAGATAAAGAAGACCCTCCAAATATTTAATACAGACTATGAGGCAGCTGAAAAAAAATTTCCAGTGTTGTGATCCAGTGTATATTCCTAATCCATGTTCTGTTGTGGTTACTTAAAATTACTCAGAGGAGAGTCAGTGCTCTGTAAATTACAGAAAGGTCACAGAAAAGGACCAGATTTTATCAACTGTGAAAAACCTATTCTTAACCGATTTTAAAACTGCTTCCAACAATACTGAAGTTACTGACATGAAAACCCTCCTGAACCACTTCCCCGAAAAACAATGACACTGTATGCAACCCTGATTGGTTCTGGGTAGCAAGGTCATACATCATTCTGTGTAAAGTGGGGTGACAAAAGTGTAAAGTTGTACTTTGTGATGTAAGAACTGTTGGCAACACACAGTAGGGTAGTCAAGCTGAGGAAATTGTTCTCTGGCAAGTGTTTTTACAAATAAATGTATTTACATTTAAGCCACCCATTATCAACCTTTTAACCTTTTAATTTGATACTGTGTATTTCTATTTTTTTTAAAAGGAATGAGGTGTGTCAATTATATGGCAATACATTATATATCATCTGATAAATTTCCCGAATAAAAGATAATGCTTAAGTAGTGGCATCAGGCACTTTTCAGAGACTTCTTCTGCCATGTTTGAATGACTCACATTAAAAGCTAGACTTTATTAGCAAATATAGCATAACCAACAGGAGCAGTTAACCATAGTGACCTACTGTATACTGTATGTAATGCATACGGTGATGTTGTAAGCTAAATGAATACATATGCTGATTCAGGATGGATAACACAACTTCGATGGAAAATTTTGTGCTAGCAGGACTGATGTAAAATGAAAAATCCCACAGCTGATAAACATTGCATGGGCATAATTTTCCTTTAGTGCCCTGCCACTAGAATCAAATAAATAAACAAACTCTGGATGAGACACCAAATGCATGTATAATTCTCTATTCAAGTTGCAACATTGCCTCCTTGCGTGAAAAATATTGAGAGCTAAGAGGAACTGGTATAAAGTCACAGAAATCATTATGGATACCTCAGAGACTGTTATCCTTTTGTTTTCAGGAAGGGGTTGGAAGTGTGTCATGCACTGGGTTGTAGGTACAACTGGCTAGGGGCTGGAACACAGTTATGGGTTGGAGGGGCAGTGGTTACCCAAAGAAAAGGTCACCTCCTTACCCAATGAAAAACTCTGTAAAAATACAGTTTTACCTTATTTTGACATTTAATTGCCCTGCCTACACACCCACCACTGGACTTACAAGACACACTCCAGTAGGTTCACCAGATGTGTCACCTAGTCAGCCTGGTCTAAGGAGGTCATACAAGAGAAGAAGGAGTAGTTTCTCTTTGGTTCTCATGAGGAACTGAACACTTTCCATGGGACTGCTTCAAGACAAATACTCCTGTACAACCAACCCCATTCTGTTAAGTGTTATCAGGCATGTCAAATTCACTACCACTGGTGGGCCGCTTCGACTGCCATACATGCGTCAGCGGGCCGCACTGTAACATACTGAAAACTTTAAAAAAAATGTAAAGTTTAAAGAAAAGCAATTTATTTCCATACAATCTCTGTACAACAACGTACAATTAGAGTCTTTGCCTCTTAGCTAGGTCCTTATATTATTATATTATATTCATTATATTATATTCATTGCTTATATAGGAGTCTTACAGTCTGAGATGTATTTCTGTTGTCCTGACACTTGGCATCTCTTGTTAGTAACCAGTTCGTCAATACAGTGATCCCTCGCTATATCGCGCTTCGCCTTTCACGGCTTCACTCTATCGCGGATTTTATATGTAAGCATATTTAAATATATATCGCGGATTTTTTGCTGGTTCGCGGATTTCTGAGGACAATGGGTCTTTTAATTTCTGGTACATGCTTCCTCAGTTGGTTTGCCCAGTTGATTTCATACAAGGGACACTATTGGCAGATGGCTGAGAAGCTACCCAACTTACTTTTCTTTCTCTCTCTTGCGCTGACTATCTGTGATCCTGACGTAGGGGGTGTGAGCAGGGGGGCTGTTCGCACACCTAGACGATACGGACGCTCGTCTAAAAATGCTGAAAGATTATCTTCACGTTGCTACCTTCTGTGTGCAGCTTTTAAGTATGCTGCACGGTGCTTCGCATACTTAAAAGCTCATAGGGCACGTATTGATTTTTGACTTTGTTTTTCTCTGTCTCTCTCTCTCTCTGCTCCTGACGGAGGGGGTGTGAGCTGCCGCCTTCAACAGCTTTGTGCCGGCGGTGCTTCGCATACTTAAAAGCCAAACAGACATATTGATTTGTTTGCTTCACTCCTTTGAAGAGGAAGATATATTTGCAATCTTTTAATTGTGAGACAGAACTGTCATTTCTGTCTTGTCATGGAGCACAGTTTAAACTTTTGAAAAAGAGACAAATGTTTGTTTGCAGTGTTTGAATAACATTCCTGTCTCTCTACAACCTCCTGTGTTTCTGCGCAAATCTGTGACCCAAGCATGACAATATAAAAATAACCATATAAACATATGGTTTCTACTTCGCGGATTTTATTTCGCGGGTGGCTCTAGAACGCAACCCCCGCGATGGAGGAGGGATTACTGTATCAGGCTTGAAATCTTGTGCTACTGCAACTTTTATGAGGGATGAAAAGGTGCTCGACAGTAAGTCTTGAGCAATGTGGGGTTTTGGTAGCTTTCATTAACGAAAACAATTGCTCATAAAGGTAAGTGCTTCCGAACATAGACAGTACTCTCGATGCCAACTTACAGATCTGCACACACGAGGGTGGCAGGTAAGCATACAAGCCTGGCACATCAACTTCGTTGTATTTTGCCTTCAGAATAGAATCTGACTGCAGTTCAATCAACTCCATTTGGATAGTCTCAGGCGCATTCTCAACGTTGTAAGAGTATGGTGACATAAACAGCACAATGCCGTTTGTGCGAACTGAAATTACGAAAACGCTCACTGAATTCATTGCTCAGTAATTCAAGTTGGAACACAACTCCTCCAAAAATCAAATTTTACTTTACTGTTTGCTTCAAAGTTTATATTGTAAAATAAGCCGATATGCAAAAAGCCCCCTGACCTACACTAATTTTACAAACTCAAAATCACAAAAATTTGTTAAAAAAACATCTCACCAACTTCTCGCGTCCACTTCAGATCTTCAGCTGTAGTCTGCACTAACTGTTCGTTACAATACTAGCACAAAATTACATAAAACTAGAGCAAAAAAACGTGAAAATATGCGAGCTATTACTGCTCGTGATGGTCAGTTCTGCCCAGTGGCCAGTCTCAGCAGCCCAGCCAGTAGTGTAGCCTGCCAGTGGCGGCTCTAGGCTCATGGCGGCCTTGGGCAGAGAAAGAATCGGTGGCCCCTTTGCCCGCCAATGTCAATATGGTATCTTATGCACGGCGGATGGCCACATCCGTTGCGGACACTGCATAGCCACCTCGTGCTCATGACACGCTTCTATATGTGCGTGTCCGTAACTTGAAAACCAAGTGGCGGCCCATGATATTCTCATTACGGCAGAATGTTATAATACTACATATAGCTTACTGCTCCGACTCTTGCGACATTAGTAAATACAGCGTACTAATTAACAAGAAACACAATGTTTTTCGGCCACATTGCCGCCAGCTATGTCGTTATTTTCTCTTTCTGTTTTATATTCAATATATATATTGGCTTGATGGCCCTGTGCAGGTGCACAGTTTGCACATGCCTAAGGCCGCCCCTGCTGCCAGGCTACTGCAGCCTAGGACTTCAGTTGCGACTCATTAACTTTGGACAAGGCTCGTGGCTATTCTAGCAGATGATGTTTCTGGTACCGTAATGCCATGGGAAAATGCACTTTTGTCAGAAGGCAGAAGTAAGAAAAGTCAATAAGTAACGCCTAAGATGCAGAATGATTCAATCACAAATGATAGTGATAATTTTGTACAAGTTTAGTGCTAACTAGGATCAGTCATGCGGGCCGCACATATTTCTGTTGCGGGCCGCGTGTTTGACATGCCTGCCTTATATGATTTGCCTGCTAGGCATTCAGGTTCATTAAATGATGTCCCCTCTCAAAACTGGGGAAGTTAACTCACAATCTTGAAAATGAAAGAACTGAAACTGGACTTAATTATCTAGTTATTTGGTTTACCTAATGCCCCCTGTGGACATACCTGAATATTAGAAAAGTATTTGACAAGGACAGACATTTCTGTCCTATCTGCCCACCAACGCTCACCAATCATATCCAAATAATTCCTCCAAAACAAATCAAGTTGAGTTTTGAAGGTCCCTAGAGTCCTACTGTCCACAATGTTGTACACATACTACATACATACAGTAAACAAATATATAAAATATGACTGCAGTGGGGCACGGCAAACAGGAATGCAGATAATGAAACATATGTACAAGTATATATATGTATATATAAAGCAGACAATATAGGGAGTATCAAACATATTTAGCAGTCCTTGAAGTGCCTATTAAGAGAAGCCAATACCTGCCAACATATCAGAAAATTGACATATTTACTGTTAAAATGCTTGGAATAACATAAGAGGACACCTGACATCTACAGAATAGCTAAGTCAGAAATGGGAAGAAAATACTAAACTAACCCATAGTGAAATGCCCCTTAAACTTACACTCCTGAGGTCCACCTATACCCCTGTATATCCAAAAGCATACCAAAAAAATCACTCCCTTTTGAGAGTTACTTCTGTGGCATCACAGGAGATCAGTTGTTTCTGTCATTGAAGTCCAAACAGGAAAGACAGGGCTGTGGCTGCTGCCACACACAAGAACACTCACACTATATATGTGTATGTATATATGTATTTGTATATGTATGTATGTATTTATTGACATTATATATATATGGTTAACTTTGTTAAGTGTTTCTTGCTGGCGATTTTCAGAAGGCTAACTATAGACCCTAATGCCTAATTAAAAGCATATGCTCTTTTACGCTTTTCTTTTTTTCTCCCTCTTTTGGCATGGGGGGTGGGGTGGGAGTTCGTGGTGATTGGGGGCTATATACATGATGAAAAGTACAGCTTCTCTGAGGCGAGTAAGAGAAATCCGGAAGGAAATCCCACCCACCTCACCATGGAGTTTATTCTATCAACCTGCAATTGCAATAATCCAAACCAGCTGTCGAGTCCTTCCAGAGCTTTCTCATAAGACAAACATGCAAGCGGCTTGGGGCCTGGCGTTACCATCAAATGATAATTGATACCATATGAGTTACGAAAAGCTGAAGTAAAAAGGCACTTGCACAAGAGTCCCCCTACCCCCAACTGCTCTGTTTGAGGTGGAATACTGCAGAACCTGCTGTGTTGCTGAGTGTATAGCTTAGCATGAAAGACAAGTGCCCGACAGTAACCACCTGTAACTAGCATATGCCTGAAGCTCAGCAAGCCTACAAGGGCTGTAATCAGATAGAAAATACAGGGTGAAGGTCACCATGGGCTAATGAGGTGGGTCAGCAGCACTGTAGATCGCTGCAGGTGTTCAAGAGCACTTAAAGAGGTCCTTCATTTAGCACTGCATCTGGATAAAGTTTGTCACACTGTATAAGTTTCCAAGGTGCAACCTTTTCCTTACCACCCACATCTACTCTATATATTCATTACCTTTTAGCAGTCTTACTAGAAACACAAGCTGTTTTTAAGGTTGTTGTTTATCAGGTCATAGGTTAGTAGAGGAAAATTTAACTTATAGGAAAAAGTATTTGGAATATTTAAAGAGAAACTCACAAGGCGATCATGGCTTTCTGTTTTTTAAACTGGTTTAGCATTATTATGCTTAGTAGAACAGAATGTAAAACACAAAATTCCTTCATAAAGCATAATTAATGCATTTATACTGAACAGTTTGGACTTTGATTATGCCTAAAACCCATACTGAAAAGTAAAAGAGACAATATTTTATACATAAATGATTCTGTATGCACCTTCCACTCAGAAGGCATGCAGAAAACCTGACAAAGTATCAGTCACAAATGGCCAAAAGAGCCTTTTTCACATCTTTGCTCAAAATCATTTCAAAAGCAAAAATGCCCCTAAAAGAATTTTTACAATTTCATCACTGTATGGCTTTTAATAAAATGAAAAAAAAACAAAACTTTCATAACTTATTTTTGAAGGCAGTTAAAGTAAGATAAGAAACACATATTAACAGCATTGTTTTCAGCATCAGCTACTGACTAGCTATATAATCTTTTGTGGGGAGCATGACTGGAAGGAACATTCTGTAATTTTCTTTATCTAGTGCAAAACCACAAATGGAGGTGCACCAGTGCATTGGACTCTTGACATAAATTCAGGGATGTGATCATCTACTGTGTCTCTTTGAGACCTGATGTGTTGAAGTAGAAGTTCAAGATCTTAAGTTCATGAAAGCTGTGATAATATCGATCTTTTTAAGATTTACTTCAGGCAGGGAAATTATAAATCAAATGGCAATGAGTCTTTATGTTTGACTAAACAAAGCAGTACAACTGTACTAATGAGAGACTGCTGGGAAAAAGATGCCTTTGATCTGAGTAATTTGAACAAGAAGCGCATAAAAGAGGCACTCCTGTTACTTAGTTGCCATTGATTTTAAAAGTCACTGCTGTTGTGCATCACTGTGCCCAAGCATAACACTGTGTACTGAATAAGTGTCTAATAGGCTAAACAAATACATATAAATGTGATTCTCAATCATTTACTGGAAATACATCAAGAGATTAAAGACAGTTTGCATGCAGTGAAATCTTTGATGTTTTCCATAGACATTTTTCAAACTGAATAGGGGGGGTTGATTGTGCACTAATCTTGTTGGTTTTCTGGGCATACCTCGCTACTGTCCAGAATAACAGAGCTACAGAATTGAGTGTACTGCCAGAGTTGTTTCTGCTATAATCAGATGATCAAATACTAACTTTCTAACTGGAAGGTCTTCATCAATACTATGATTTTGTGTAAGGGCTCCTGCAGCCCAAAGGCTGTAAAGCTCAACAAGTTTACTGCATAACTGTTTCACATGCAATTTCTATTATGTCATAGCTTTATAATAATAAAACACATAGTTAAAACCATATGATCAAAAAGAGAAGCGCCAATATAACTTCCATGCCTAATCTGCCAGGAACTCTCACCCCTAATCCCAACATTCAATCATTCATTCATTATGTTTCTGAAATAGCATCATGTGAAGGTAAAGCACATACACAAAGTATCAGACACCAAACTGAACCTGGATGGTGCACAAACACATCATAGAACAGAATAACACATTCCAGATGAACTTATACTGTAATTCCTTATCGGCATGACTTACACAACTTCATGATTTTTGAAAAAAATACATAGAAAACCAAACATGGACATGCAGAGAACATAGAAAAGCAGCAACCAGCTCAAGATTCAAATCCAATCACTCAAAGAGGGGAGACAGACTTACTGAACATTCCCTTACTGTGTTTCTCACTGGTTATTGTATTAGTCACATTTTTAAAGAACAGTGAGCTACAATAAAGGGGAAAATATCAGTAACAAAGTTAAATGGATGGGAAATACAGAACTGTTCTTTGAAACATGGGTAACTGAACAACTACTTAAATCTGGATTTTAACTTGTACCTAATCAGCTGTTAAACTAAGCAACAGTTGTGGACCGTGGGGTATATCAGATCAAATCCTTAGGCAAACCCTTTTTTTCTGACCTGCTATTTACACCTTTTTTAACAAGACAGTACTCAAACACTGACACAATTCATAGTTATCAAGTTTCTAACAATAAATGTGCATAATGGTACATAAAATTAGAACATGCTTGAAACAATACTAAAATATTAAATGAAATCACTAACATATGAGGGGTGGTATAATGGTGTAATGATGGTGAAGGGTATGTTGGCCTGGCTCCTTCAGGTTGAAATGGTGTGGCCAGTCACTGGTCAGAATCTTGCACACGGTGGAGGAAAAAGATCTGAGGAACAACCAGGGTAGACCTTGAAAGTGCACATTAAATCGATAATGATATTGTGGTCTTACTTCCAAATCTTAAAGACATGTTTGTCAGGTCAGCAATACTTCCAAATCTTAAAGACATTTTTCTCAGGTTAGCAGGCAATTGTAAATTGGCCTCTTGAGATGAAATGGCACCCTGTCTGCAGTTGGTTCCTGCCTTGCACATGATGCTACTGTACAGATTCGGAATTGGAAATGTTCTATAATGTTACAAACATGTGCCTCTGGTCTCCAACTCTGTGATGGCACTTTCTGCAAAGTTCTCATTCTAAACAAATAAATAAATAGATACAGAAATTGTGTGTAAAACAGGGAAATCATCAGAGGCTAAATAACTAGGTGCTTAGTCTTTAATCTTCCTAAAGATACAAGACAAGGATAGATATCTAGTGAGTTGTCAAATGTAACTCATATGCGTTTTTCAGAAAATGATGATAATATCTTATGTAAATGACATACTGTAAAGAAATAAGCATATAGTAATAGCATAAATTTATGGCTTGGTTACTTGTATAATATCCAAATGTTTGGTTAGAGAAAGTTTTGTTTTTTTCCATTTAAATTAAAAAAATGAATAGTAATTAACAAGTAATGTTTCACTGAAAGAGCAAATCTAAAAATTTGTTTTCATAATGCTATAAGGAAAAAAAAGAAAAGATGTTTATTTCCAAGCTCGTAATTTTCTATCAGTCTATCCACTAGTTGTGCTACTTTTGAAACAGTTCACAACACATAACAAACAGCAGAAAAATCAAGACATGGGGTTATCTATAAGAATATAAAACAGGTTAAATTAGAGTATGTTGGAGAAGTCATATTCTGGTTTTCTACAGAAAGGTATTATACTCCCTAAATTCATTACAGAAACACATTAATTATAACCTGAAAAGTCAAGGGTAAAACATTGCATTATATTAGAACAGAAAACAAAAATCAGCAATTCAAGGAAATTACCACTAAATTCAATAAGGCAGATGCACATCTATTAAACCTTGACAGGTAAGGCAAACCAACAGAATGCTCTACAGTACCACAAATATTGAGCAAGTACATACTGCATTAGACTTTGGAAAGAAAGTCAGTATTATTGGTGTAGGAGAGCAATGTAAATACAATCGTTCATCCCAAACTGAACAAAATGGAAGTAGCTGCATCCAGAAAAGCAGTGGTGCTGAAACATACGTAAAAAATGAATTCAAAGCTCTGAAAAAATGTGGAAATTTATGTAAGATGACATTTAGTAAAAAGTGTACATAATTAGAGCTGAGCACAGTGAAACTTACAAATTTGTTTTCCAAGAACAAGGTATGGCAAAACACGTAGCTGGGTTACATTTATACCCAGCATTGCACTGCATCTAATCCCACCCAAAATTCAAATAACCTCCCACTTATGTGGTTGTTCTTTCGCATTAAAAAAATGCAAAAAAAAAAACCATACTGTATACTGTACACTTAGTTGTGTTAAATGTGGTCAGTATCAGATTCTGATCACCTTGGAATATAGATCTAGCAACTACTACTTTTATGCCTGGTTTTTATTGTGTCCAAGTGCTATCAGGTCATTATCGTTTCAAAAATAATGCATTAAAAGAATGTAAAAGAGGCCAGAGTTCTCCACATGCGAGAATAATTTTGAACAAAAAGAAAAGAAGTAAGAGTCTTCAATTAGGAAAAAGAATGTCCAATAGTGATCCTCAAAGTTTGAGCTATTCTCAAGATGAATATGTAGGTCGTGGTTTATAGTATCAAACTACACTCCAGAAAAACAATTATCTTTGCACAGTACACCACACTCTTTACATGACATCACATTCTCAATCCTGCTTGTCCCATGTTGAGCAGCAGTGGAGCTGGAGCCTATGCCATTAACAACAGGTGCTAGCTCTTGATGGGTCATCCAAATATTACAAGGATCACTTGGCCTCACACCCACACTCATACTCCATATTAGTATCGGCAATTAACATTAAATTACTGATAAATATAAAACTTCATATAACATACAATCACACTGGAATTAAAAAAGTCAAGTCAATATTGGCTGGGCATAACTGTGGCAAATTTCAAGAAAACCATAGAAATTGAGAAATTAATCAAATCCTGCAATTTTTCCACATTTACTGTTAATTAACAAAAAAAAAACCAAACAAACAAAAAACATAAGAAGCTCCCAAAACATACAGGACTTAATTTTGAATTTGTATATAAACTGTTTATTGCTTTTCTCCTGATGCATTACATTTTCTGCAGGGTAGTGGTAAGCCTTGCTACATAATAGTTTTTTTGTTTTTTTTAAATGGCTTGAATCCTGGCCTGGGCCAAGTCTGCATGGAGCTTGCATGTGCTCTTCTTTCCATATTCTAAAAACGTGCATGTTAGATTAAGTTGATTGGTTAAAATAAATTGGTCCTGTATGAATTAATGTGAGAATTAGTGTACTTGATGAAGAACTTGAAACTTGCTCAGTGCTGGTTCCTGACTCATGTCATAGGCATCAACTCTCTGGGATGCTGAGACTGAACCAATCAGGTTCAGGAAATGGATGGATGATTTCAAGTATAAGAATGCATCTAACCGATTGATGTTATTTACCATACATACACATCTTTAGAGACACTTTAGTGTGTGACATGATGTTCTTGCCTGTGATAGTATAATAGCACAAAAGATTAAGGTCATTCATCTATCCACTGCTTTTTAATGATTTCAGATAAAATAAAATGTTCACTAGACACTTAAGTGCTATGAGGTCAGAATAACTGGCATCCATTTAGACAGCAGTTGATTGGTCTGGTGCCCTTAAAAATGAAGTCTCTATGACCAGGGCTAGAACCTAAAATGCCTCTCCAAATTAATTAAAGTATATCTTGGGTTTAAAGGACAGACACTGGTGGGTAATGTTAGGCTACTTTAAGAAAGAGAGGTGGTCCTAGAGACATAAAAATGCCTAAAAAAATCTTAGATCACTTTAGCAATTTTATGAAGTACTACAACCTCAATATAATGAGGCAGCATTATTTTTCAGTGGCAGTGACTTTTATGTCATAGAAATTTAAACCACTAGCAACAGAGAGAATGTCTGCAAATGATATTATGAGATACACATAACTTTGATGCAAAACCTATCTAACTAGCCTATAAAGATATAAACCTCCCATCACAACTTTGTTCTAACAATAAAAAATGTAAGCTAAATAAGAATGAGCATGATAGTGTGGTATAAAGGGTCTGCAGCTAAGTAGCTAGTGGTCAGTTTTTTAAATAAATAAATAACAGCCTGTTCGGTTTCTGTGGGTGTGCATGCTCGTGCAGCCTGCCCTGGGGGTAGAGGGTATTTGGTTGGTGGAATTGGTGTAGTTGAGATGGGGCACACCTGCATGTGAGGGTGTGGTCTGTCTTGATTGCTCCATTGGCTTCTCCTGCGTGACAGGCCCTTCACCCCCAGAAGTATATAATGGGAGAGAAGCCAAACAGAAGTGTGGAAGAAAAAAGGAAATGAAGAGAAAGAAACAGAGGCAGTTCAGAAGTCTGCCAATATAGAGAAGGTGAGGCAGGTGGGCGGAGCCCTGTGGAGGACCCAGTGATTGACAATCCAATGGTGGAACAGTTTCCCACTGATCAGCTGAGGGATATCAGGGAAAGATCAAGATCTCCCTAGGGATCCAGTAGACACCAGTTTTTGTGAGGTAGGAAGATAGGAGAGCCGGCTTGTAGCGGCACAGCAGAAGCACTGCAGGAGGCAGTCATGTCGAGAGCTGGATGAGGAAGGGACCTTAGCTGCTGATGTTGCCAATGACTGCTAGACCTAAGAGGGGTGAGCCTGGGAGGTGAGGTCGGAAAAGGTGCTGGGCTGAAGGAGAGGGGAGAGAGAGAGAGAGAGAAAGGATAGAAAAGGACAGAGAATGGATATTAAAGTGAAAGAGGAAGAGGAAACATGAAAAGGAGACAGGAATGCAAGAGCTCATGCTGAAAGAAGCGAGACGCAAGAGGTTGGGAGCGAACCCTGGGGCTGCAGGCGCCAGAGGCTGTTGAAGGGGCACTCCTGCTAAGTGCTTTCCCATTGAGTAGAAGCATCCCAAAATGTGGTGTTTACTGCAGATACTGATGGCAGGGTAGGTGTAAAGGCTTGGATTGGGAGCCTTACTGGGAACCATCGTCGGCAAGGACTCAGGCCTGTGAAGTGTTTGACTGCACCTGTCGGGTGGGCATCACCTTTGTGGTCACATCCTGTACGGCATATGCTGAGGAGATGTCTTCCTTTAGAAGGCAGCACTGGTCTTGTGAGTTTTTAAGGAACCGTCTCTGATTTTTAATTTCTTGTTTTAAGGAAATAATTATTGAACTGTTTTTAACCTCCACATGGACACTGTTCATTTTTATGAATTATTTATTTATGGAGAGAAGTCCTGCGCTATTTATTTAAACACTTTTGTTTTGGTGGATAATAAAAGCACTTGCACTTTATACACTCCTCCATTGCTGACTGTTTGTGTGTCCTCACTTGCCAAGGCCCAACACTTGGTTGTGTTACCGATGGTTTGGGCTCACGAGGCTTCCTAGAATGGTTTCCGGGAGTGTGGTTCCTACCCGTTCTGTCAAAAGAACAGTGTAGTATGCACTTTTATTGTTTTAATAAACACAGTACTAACAATGACTGAGGATACAAGCTCAGGTTTTCTCTCTCCCTGTCTTTCTTTTTCTACCTCTCTTGGAAGCTGCCTCATACACATATTGGTAAAGCAATTATCACTTAATGAATCAAAACATTAACCGAAGTAGCAGAGACAAACTGACAAACTTCCTTTAGCTCTGACCGTAGGCAAAATAAGTATTTTTTTATTCTGCCAGCAACTACAGTTAAGTAAGTTCCTTAATGCAATGAGAATGACTTACTGTAGATTGTACATATGCTTGCTTAAAACATGGATACTCTGTCATTGCACTCTGACTTGGGAATGCCTTACTCAATTAAAAGTAGATAGATCTTATGCAATGCTGGATGACAGCTGCCACTTTTATTGCTTTTAGGAGATGTTCAGAGTTGCACTTTCCCAAGCAGTATTTTATCATTGTCTGACTCTGTTGATGCAGAACGAGTTGCAGGTTTTTAGAGCTAAAATATCCTACCTTGTCTATACACACCGTATTCTATTAAGGGGGCAGGCTTCAATGTTATGAGGCAGCAGCACTAAATGCTCTGACTCTGTGCACCCCAACTTAAATATAAAACGGACATGATACATTCTGGCAATTCAAAAACTTTAAAATAGTAGCAACCTCTGCAAAATGACCTGTGCTCGGGTGTTTCACAGGGCAAAGTGATTGAGAATGTAACATGACAGAAAGGAAAAGAGCTGAGCTAAGCATCAAACAGAAGCTGAGTATGTAATGACCAACACCGTAATAGGAAGAAGAATAAGAGAAGCACCATCTGCTGAGTGTCTAGCACATCACAAAAGCTTCTTAAGACCGAGAACCTGAGCAGCAAGCATGAAACAAAGGCTCATTGGCATGCAAGTCAAAATCCAGGATGCAAAATGCAACAACAAGAATAAGAGAGAAATGCATGCTGACAAGCAAGGATGTGATCACTGTGAAGCTGTATTTTTTTCATCGTGAAAACAAAACAACGTGTTGCTAAAATGGAAAAGTTCAGCTTGGTCTAAATGAGCCACCTTTATTTTAGAACTGTACACCAACTTGCTTCACTTGTATAATATAAAATACGCATATATAGTTATATACAGTATGTATATATATATATATATATATATATATATATATATATATACACAAACACATTGTTTATTACATCCATCATATACC
Organism: Erpetoichthys calabaricus; assembly: GCF_900747795.2. Lineage (NCBI taxonomy): Eukaryota > Metazoa > Chordata > Cladistia > Polypteriformes > Polypteridae > Erpetoichthys > Erpetoichthys calabaricus. The sequence continues at coordinate 218,505,131 of NC_041398.2, read as the reverse complement.
AAGGCCCTAGTAAAATAAACCACAAGTACAACTGCAGTTTAGGAAATGCTTATTTTTTTCATATGACACTTTATCAACTATACAGTTATTCTTTATATACACACTAAGAATTGGTTGTTGAAGACAATTAATAGACAAAATAAGCATTTGAATGTCAAATGAACAAAAAAAAAATGTAACCATAAAGATGATGCTTTACAGAACCACTGTATTATATATACTGTACAATACAGAGATAAATGGATATGGTTGTCTGTAACAATCTTAGATATATAAAGACAGTCAGTCACTTCAAAAAGCAGACTATTGATTTACTTTATTTTTCCGTTTATTTTTTCCATATGCATTCCCACAATCCTGAAACTAGCTCAGCCAAACTTGGCAGGTGTACAGAGAATAGTCATAAGTTACATGACGATTCCGAAGAAAATAACTATTTCTACTTAATATAATCCAGAAAAGAAGACGCCAATCATGAGCATGTAAATTTGAATGCAATTTTTATAAATATGGTGAACATACAATGAAGCAAAAAAATTAGACCATGACAGACAGTAAGTTTTCGCATCTCATCTACTGCAAAGTGACAAATAACCTTATTAGAAAGAAAGAAATTCAATGAAAAGGTGTATCATTCATCTGCACATTTTCTAGATTTGCATTTTTTCCAGTTCCAGATACGTGCATCTGAAGAATGTCTTGCGGTCTCTAAAACAGTAACAAATTCGGCAAAGGAGACTGGTGGGTCACCAGAACTAGCTACCTTTCCTTTCCCACTCTAAGAATGAAAAGAAGACACTCAGGAGGAACCATAAATTTGGCAGAACCGTCCCTTCTGCTCCAAATGCCATTTAAACCCTGGGGTTGGATGTCGGTGTTCATTTGTGAACCATCATCCAAGTGTGTCACTTCAGTGATCCTGGAAGTAACTTGTACTGGCTGAAAAAGCAAGTGCTGAGACCTGAGGGTCTTATTCTTTTGTTGTATTACATCCTTACTTCTTTTATTTTTATTGGCATTGAACAGGGGTTCAATGCAGACCTCAATCAGTTGTATGTATCTTGGGATCCTATTTTCACTCATCACATAGGTCAAAAAGCATTCATGCAAGTACATGTAGGGGCTTGTGAAGATAGCTGAGAGATATCGAACGGCAGAGCAGGAAGGCAAAGGTAATGACAAAAGGCCAAAAAAATGACAAAAGAAACCCCTACCCACAACGATTGGCCCATGCAGAAACACTACAGAGGGAAGCCAAAGTCATTTTAAGACAAGAGGACCACTTTCTTCTTCCCCAAAAACGCGGAGGTTGGAGGAATCTATGTAGTGCAGATAGGCCTCAAAAAACTAACTGTGTGGCGACAGTGTCTAACCCCAACACTCTTTCCTTCATAGGTGCAGGGTGAACGGGCATTGGATTACTGCTCTTGTGAACTTGGTCACCATCACAACCATTATTGCACTCTGGTTTATTTACACGCAACACTACAATAGCAGGTGGACCAGTCTTACTTGTATTCACAGCAAGTGACAAACTGTTACACCGTCTTCTGCCTGTTCTTATTTAATGGAAACAAAAGACACAAAAGAGTAGAACTAGTTCTCCACTCACCACCATACAATGTAATATTGGGCTGTGATTGGTCAAATATCAAAAGTGGGGACAGACAAATGAACCTGAGAGACCAAAACTCAAAGAGCTTGCCAGTGGTTGGGACCACCCCACCCAAATATGCTACCCTTCTTTGTCCAGAGTGCTGTGCCACAAAGAAGGAGGTTAAAGTGACAAAAGTAGACGAATGCGGGCTCATACCAAGAGGTCCAGACCCCATCTGGATCATTCATCCCAAGCAACTCCTGAATTTGCAAATCAACTCTTAAATTCTGGGGCAGCAAAGGTAGGAATTAGAAAGTAGGATGTGAATCAGGAGGGACCATTATGTCATTTCCAATGCAGTGTTAACAATAATACATTTTATTTATATAGCACCTTTCTCATGCTCAAGGTGCTATATAAATGTTGCCAGACTTGCCCCTTCTGCTCTGGCTGCCATTTAGACCCAATGGAGACCGGATATTGGTGCTGATTTGATAACCAGCATCCAAATGTGTCAGGAGGCCTTGGAGACATCATCTCTCAGCTTGGGAAGTCAGTGTTGAGACCAGTGGGTCTTATTCTTTTGTTGTAATATGCCTTTGCTTCATGTTATATGGTTCACTCAAATTTTCATTTGTGTTACTCACTATCCTGAACATTAGAGCTCCTAAAAAATCATTAAACAAAAAGAGTCCAAAAGAAAGATCGAAAGGCTGTTCCTTTGAATGTGAAACTTGAAGCGATACAGCACAGTATAATGCATTATTAAACAATTTTTAACAAAGGGAAAATGTCTTTATAGGATCTGTTTCAATGACTAATGTTACTAATATACTCAACTGGTCAATTTAAATGTTTTTGGTGTTATCTGAACAAAAGTGGGTATCATTTTTGGAGATCAGAGATGCTACCCTCAGTAAGTAAACTCATCTTACAAAGGGGTTTTCAGGAACAGATTAGCTTTGTAAACTGAGGGAAACATGTACTTTTCCTCAAAGTTTATTTGAAAAGCAAAATACACATGTAAAATACAATAGTTATTCAAATATAGGGTTATTATATGGGCAAAGTGATTTGAACTGCAGCATCCCCACAAGAATACAAACATGGCCTAGTCACAGTCAGCGTGAAGTTTGCATGCTCTCCCCATATCCATGTTGTTGTTTTTTTCTCTCCACATACTCTGGTTTTATCTTCAAAAGATGTGTTTTATGTTTCTGAATATAAATCAGATTTAATTAAAATTATCAACAGCAAGATATATTGGGCACATTTCCTTGATTCACTCTAGTAATGGCAAATAAAACAATTTAAAAGATAAGAAAGGGTCACATACTAAAAAAGATCACCATAACTGCCTTAACTTATATAATATTCTCTTCAAGTAATTCATGACTTAACATTTTGAGGACATAATAACTATCAGACCCAAAGCCTTAAAATTTAGCAGCTAGTGTAATTATAAAGTATTACCAAAATAAACAGACTTGCAGTCATGACAGTTAAGACTAAAAATAACGTTAAAAAAAAAACCAAAACTTACAGATTAATGGAAAGTGAGTGAAATAATAAAGCATGAAATGGTTTCAATTAACAAGTCTATTTTGTGACCGAACCATACTGGTCTCCTTCACTTCATTGACCACTTGCCTGTAATTAAGTCTTCGTAACTGTTATCTGAACCCTGTCATTAAAGACTGCCACTGCTGGATGAGAATGTGTCCTCCAACAGGATACATTACAGTAACGATTCCATTCTTTATTTTTTTCCCAAAAACTAAACTTAACCAAGCTGTAAAGTTTTCAGATGGTTTCAAGGATCCATGGAAACACTCTTGTAAAAGATGAGTCAATTTTATAAAGATAACATTGATTTACAGTTAAGTGCATGGCCCATCCATTTTTGCATAATATTGTTTAAAATCAAACTGTTATTGGGCACTACAGCTTCTGTCCATAAAGTGAAATATTACAGCACACAAGAACATCTTCATTCTCAAATGCATTTAATTCAGTGCAAGGCTGTAGTGATGCCGAAGACTATTAATGTACTACTGGATACAAGGCAAAAAACAGCCATGGATGGGACACTAGTCCATCACACACTCACCCACACCGGGTGTTTTAAGGGATGTGGGTGGAAAACCCATAAAACGTACTCATAAAAAATTGTGCAAACACACAGTCAGCAGTAAATTCAATAATTAAGTAATTCAATCTGCATGAAAGCAAATCTGTATATTAATAGAGGATTTATTTATCCTACTCAAACACTGAGTCATGATCTTCAGTTAAGAAGTGGGGTAATAAATGTTTAAATAAAGTTGCTACTTTTTGTTTGTACTATAAATGGTTCACTGAATTATCTTCCGCCTTTTATAAAGCAGGCATTCAAATTATTTTATATTTCAACATTAAAGTGTTGTAAAATATTTATTTTTACATGACACATCAACGTTTGATGAACTCTTACCGCCTGAAGCATTTTACTTTAAAGTGGGGCAGCACATAGGTGCAATAACTAGCAACTGGCTGTGGTCATTGTAATGTTTATATATTCTCCCTGTTTCTGTGCATGTTTTCTTTTCACACCTCAAAAATGGGTATGTTAGGTGAATTAGGGATTCTAAATCTAAAATGCCTTTAGGGCTGCATGGTATAGTGGTTAAAAAAAAGTATCAAAAAACCCAACTTTTAAAATAGTATGGTAAAAGCATTTTGTTAATTTTGGTGACGTAAGTAAATGGTGGATTTCATCACAACTACTGAACCAAACCTCCACAACCTTTTGAAAGTATATATGAATATAAACATGCTGGGGACTCCAAGAGGGGGAGGGATGTACAACGATCCCCCAAAACCCCATTCCATGTATTGATTTGCGGAGGCAGAGAGGCATGTGATTGTGCTGTGGAGATGGAAGGCTGCTGTGAAATAGTTTTTTTTGGGCTAGGAGTTGTCTGTTATTTTCTTTGACCGGTACACAGTCCAAAAGCTGGCATCAATGCCCAAGTCATTATTTTAGTACATTAGGGGGCTCTGTGACGGACTTGCAACTTGTCCAGGGCTGGTGCCATTTTTGAAATGGGACTGAGGTGGTTTGAGAATGTCATGAATGACAATGTGAATTTCAAGTGCTATGCTGAATAGACTGGATTACTGGAAGCAGATGAAAGTGTATTCCAAGTGATCATCCATAATGTGGAAACAAAATGAACCTGAGTGAGGCACTGGCAACATCAAATAATAATGTATGTAAAGGGTTAATTTAAAGGGACCCATTTATTTTCACTTACTCATTTCAGGATCATGGGACATTGGTGCCTAACCTGGTGACAGTGGACTCAAAGCAAGAACCATCCCTGGGATGAGGTGCCACTTGTGCACATACCCACAAACAAAAAATGCTGGTCAAATTTACAGTTTGCAATTAACTTATCCTTAAGATGTTTGAGAATTGAAAAACAAAACAAAACCAATAAAGAGAATATGCAAACTACCAGAAATGTTGTGCTTAAGACACAATGTGACCCCATGACTCAGGAGAAGTCACGCAGCAGCACAAACCACCATGATACTCTTAATTAGGTTCTACTGTATGTACAAGGCAAATACAGAAACAAACTGTTTTCGTATTAACATTTTAAGTTCTGTGACATATGAAATATAATCAAAGTCTAAAAATGCCAGCAAAATGAGTAATGTGGGAAGCAAAACAACACAAAATCAATTAATCAAGCTAACTTTCTTCCCCCTGAAAATTAGTCATCAATAAATTACAAAAAAGTCACAAACTTTATAGATGTGGAATGGTCGGGGTTGTGTACCTCTACCTAAACTATGTCCAAATTAGCACAGTAAAGTAGACATGACATCCTTTAGCTATAAATAGGCTTACCAAGGTTCAGAAAATGTAAGAAAAACTGCTAAAAAAAAAAAAAGTGTCCTAACAAAATGCTTACTTACAGGAAAGCATTTTCTTTTCAACAGCTTTTGTACCCTCAGTGTGTGAAAACAGAGCATGTCAGCAGCACGTCTTGATGTGCTGTTTACAGAATTCCCACTGAACAAAAGGAAACAGGGAAACAAAAATTTCAGATGTTAGCATGCAATAAAAACTCGGAGGAGCAAAAATGTTTGCTTTTTATGTCAGCACAGTTGTCAGTACCTATTAATAAATCTATCCGCTAAATCTACCCTTATTCACGTGGGACACGGCAAGTTAAAGTAAAATAAATTGTCTTTAATTAAATGGAATTGTCGTCTTCCTCTCGCTATCATCCCCAATTATTACATCCTAATCAGTTCTTTAGGGACCATGTTGGGGGGAAGGGCTGGAAAACACGTTTACGGCTAATACTTACAACTTCCGACAAGCTTGACTGCCAGGCCCATTCATACTCTTGAAGATTCAATGTTGCCTGTGTGCTATAAAAATTTTTTTCTTATTTTTTATTTTGGAGTAGTGAAAAGTGAATCATGATTTTATGTCATCTAAAAATAAGGCCATAAGTTGTATTTGTTTTATCAATGGGAGGTGGGCAGGATTAATACAGAAAGTTGAATTCATATTTGCTCCCAAGCGTATCCTACCACCAGGCATGTGTAAACATTACATAACTTATTTCCCTCTGGATGAAACTAATATTTATTAACTCTGTGCAAATATTAATTCATTTCATGCAGCCTCTAAGCCAAATGATAGAGTTGAATCTGAAGCATAAGTCCTAATGCCAAAGAGTTTTTTTTGCACCTTCATTAAAAAAAACAAACAAAAAAAAAACAGTAACACTGAAAATTTCTTTTCAATTACTCACTTAAAGCTGGTCATGTCTGAAGTTTAATATTTTGACTATATCAGGGAGAAAAAAAAAGTTCAACTTAATTGCTACATACTTAACTAAATGTGGGTGGCATGACTAATAAATGGTTAGAGCCATTGCTTCACAGCTCTAGGGATCTTTTTTCTGTTTCTGGTCCAATTACTGTCTGTGTGAAATACTGAATGTTCCCCCAGTGCATAAGTAGAATTTCACTCTGTACTTTGCTTTTCTGGCTAATTGGCACAGTATGTATGGATATATGAGTTCACATGACCTGTAATGGACTGGATTCCCACCTGGGTGTTTGTTATAGCTGGGAACCACGTGTTGCTGGGAAAGGCTTCTAATTCATAAAACATCTGAAAGCGCTCCTACCCTGGACACCACCCATTGAATCGTTCTTGATTCTGTGGGGGGTGGTGGGTGTACATGGCTTCTTTGTTTGAAGAGCACTTTATATTGGTGGATTCCAAATAATGAACTCTCTCTCATGAGATTGAGCAATAACAGCTCTGTGATGTCCCTGGATAGCCAAGCCAGCATGCACAGCACAATGGATGGATCAATGTGTTTATACTTGGCACTAAGTGCCATGAGTAAGCTATTTAACCCAATTAATATATGTGGACTGTGTCTTGCAATTCTCTCCCAAGGACAAAGAATTTCCACTATATGTTGGTCATAAGCATTAATTAATCCCATGCCTTCTATACGCAGCTCCTGATTGGATGAATTAGTTAGGTCCTGCGGTCAGCAGTACCAGACTCACCCACAGCCTCTGATATAGTGGCAGTCGAACTTGACTGCCTATTTGTTGATTAACAAGCCTGTCTAATCCAATTACGGGTCATAGGAGGCGGAGTTTACCCCTGCTGCACTAAGCACAAGGCAACTGATTGTGCCCAGGGAGAACAAAGTATTTTCACACAAGCACAATAAGCAGCCAATTCAGTTTACCTACATTATTGAAATATTGAAGTTCCCTTCTTGCAAGAAGAAGCAACACTATTACAGCTGCAAACTGCATGAAGGAGATCAAATTACAACTGAACGCAATCATCCCGATTTGTGAAGAAGAAAAAAAAAATTAGGCCGCTAATGTATGGTCGTCTCCTGAGAAACTGTGAACAAAATCTGAGGAAAATGTGCAAGAACTGCAAGTAAAAAAATCACATTAATGTGTGCGTCTTTTATATACCCACCGATGATCAAAACCATACAATGTTATTGCTTTTAGATAGCACAATTTGGTTCTATAAATTATCAAGAAAAACATATATGATGTCATATGCACACAGCTGAGCTGTTGTATATACAAGTGTTAATTTTGTGATACAATTTCTGTCAATACTAATTAAAGAAAGTTTTTAGCGTATGCATGATGCCGTGTGGAACTGTAACAGCTTTGAAATGCCGCCTACATAAGAAAAAAGAAACCACAGCCTTACATTCAAGCAGGATCCTTATAAAGAAACCAATTTTAACTTGTTTACACTACTGGTTCCAAATCAATTCAAGATGGTGGCTAGTTAAAGGAAAAGGGGGTCTTGCCAAAGGGATCTGATCAAAGAGATTCTATTCAGCAATTTTCCGTTTTTAATTGACCACTAATTAGATAAAATTAAACCAAGAAAGGTTTGCATCATTGCTAAATAATGCAGGAAAAGAAGGAATACATAAATCCTTTCTGGCAATTATGAGTTACTCCTGTATAGGTTTGAGAAGAGCAAAAAGATTTACCTGACACAGAGTACCTCCATTCCAAAGTCGACTACCATCGTCTGCATAATCATAACTTTAACATCAACTGAAGGCATATAAGATGGCCTGTTGTACTGTTAAACCACACACAGGTCTGGGTTACAGATGGTGACAGGAAGGTTCAGAATATGAATGTCTGCTTTTCTTTGAAAGTTTCCGCCATCCTGGTGAAACGCCAAGACGACAAAAGCTAATTCATTAATTTACAAAAGCATGGCCCCATATTGAGAGTGCACTAACTAGTCTACCGCAATGAAAGGAAGTGACTGCAGTTTTCTATTTAGTATGTCTAGGTTTTTAAAAACTTATCTGAGGTATTCCTACACCTAGACAAAAAATAAAAAATGAAATGGCTACTATATAATCATGGACCTGAGAATTCAGTGCAATCCAGTGAAGCTTCAATATTTTAACACAACATTTTCCCAAAGCGCCCCTACTTAAAATTCAAAGCATTACCACTTAAAAATTAAAATGAAATGTGGTACCGTATATGCTACAAAAATATGCATGCCTATTAAAGCAATACTGTCTGAAACAGAGGCAGGTCTGTTCAGAAGCCTGACTAGGTACCTTGTTCAGATGGACATGCCAAGAAATGAATCCCCCTTTAGTTAAGACAAGTTTGGAGACATGGCATGGAATTTGATTTTCTCCTTATTGAATGTATAATAAGCAAGTTTAAGAATGTCATGTTGTTATATCACTAAGCAATATTACTGGCAGCTGTAAACCTGATTCTGTCCTGCAAAGGCACTTAAACACACTAATTTGACTCTGGAATGCCTTACACAGACTATAACTGCATATAATATTTTGGGCTTATAAATCTACAAAGGGTTTAAACTCAACACTGTGCCCTTATGAAAACAGACACACTGAAATTATCTGAACACAGCAAAAGGATGGAGAAATCTACACAATGAATTGCTCCCATCCTAACATACAAAATTTTTTACTTGTGTAGTTAATTTTAAACAGCTCCTAAAAACCATCAGACCCAATTCAGATAACACAGAGCAAAAGATTGAGACCAGTCTTGCATGGGTTGCCAGCTGTTTACAAGGCACACTTCTGCACATAACTATTCACTGCTCCTATACCGATATGGACTTGTTAATTAGCACAAATTATACATATCTAGATATGGGAATAAATAGAAAATTCAAAGAAAAAACAATGATGACACAAGATGCAAGATCTGTACTAACAGAAACCTGGCTGAGAAATGAACCAGGTTCCCTGGAGCTGTAAGCAGTGCTAACCACTGCTCCGCCATGCAACCTGTAATTTACACCAGGGAGACTTATAATAAAGAAAATAGGGGAAAAAAAGCAATGCTGAAGTTTGGAAGCCTTACAAACTAAAAGATCAAATGTAATACAAGACTGAAATGTAGTAATTGAAATATAACAACTACAGAAAGATTACAAAAAATAGAAGTTTTCGAAACAACCTTTTGTAACCAATTTGCTAATTTAGATTTTGTGGCCACTCACTTTCGAGTTAAACTCACATACGCTTCCAATATTTAAAAGATGGCTGGCAGCTGGAGGAAATGTTAATATGCAGAAGTGTTACGTATAACTGAAATATAGGACTGGTACAAAAAAATGAAATACAAAGTTTAAAGGTCTTCCAATAAAGAAGCATTTTTGAAGATCACAGGCAATCTCAATCCCGGCTGTAACAGGGGCAAAAAGTCAATATCGTTTCTCCTCAAATAAATATTAATAAAAGAGCATTATATCCTACAAACCAGACAAGAAAAAAACAGGAAATAGCTTTCTGCATTCCAAAGAGCAACTATGGGAGGCATCTATACAAACTGACAGATAATGAAATCCTACAGTGTTCCAGATCAAATTGAACACGGTGAGATAACCTCCAGATGACTGCATTGGTGCAATACAAGCCAATCAGCCTCCGAGTTCAGGTTCTGATGTATGTAAGTGTATGGCAGTGAGAAAAAGGGTTTTGGGTTTTGCAGAGATTGCTTAACAGATTACAACTCTACCACAAAACTGTGTGGAAATTGTGCAACAAGGCAAATTTGTTATGCTTTAACTACCTTAGTGAGAATCCACTTGCTTAGAAAACTAAACAATGGTATAGATTAAAGGCACCATTATCTTGAATTTCAGTTATGATTTTTGGCAAGTGACCACAGCACTTATTTATTTCCCCCTCCTCATTTTATTTAATTAACACCATATGTCAAGCTCTGCCAGTGCTCATTACTGTACACTTGTTTTTTGCAATGCCGCTTTGACGGGTAACGTAGTATATCACTGAAACAAGAAGAAAACAAGAAAACGACACCACTAAACACAACAGTACTGCTTCCCAGAAATCCAGCCTTCAACTGGCAGACTGTGAAGGAAATCTCTGCAGCCACTGCTCGTTGTGGACAATTGACACTTGCCTTAAAACACAACCTAAACTGATATTTTGGTAAAACATTAGTATGAAATACTAGAAGGCAGTCCAATAGCTTATATTAATAATCCTAAAGATTTCTACTCATTTAACACCTCATTAAAGAAGATACTGAGTCTACATTTAAGTGTTTCTCATTGAGGTTAGCTGCTTTGTTTTTTTTTTTTTTCCTGGAGGCCTTTCATCATTTTGAAGATGTGTTTTTCAGATTGACTAACATGCTTAAGCTGACCTTGTGTGTTTAAGCATGTATGTTCTTGACACGTACTGGACTTGCACCCACCCACGGTGGCACCGACTTTCCCAAACCTTCACAAAGATAAGCCGGTCATGAAAACATAGTGATGATTGCTAACCAATACATGAGGCATGTAAAAAAACTATTAACATAAAATCTAGTGGACAAAACTGAATGCAAGGGCAGTTACTGAAATAATCAGAATTCATCATACACATTCCTGCTTTTGCAATACAGAAACTGGTTAGCTGTGCCTCATAATATGGTTCAATTCTAATATATAAATGTGGGATTATTTAACTTTTTTGCCTTTTCCCTAACTTTCCTGACTATCTTGACATCTACTCAAAGTGTTAATTTCTTTAATAAGCAACTGAGTGTGTGTGCCTGCTGTTGAGGTGGGGGTAGAAGCACAGCACCAGGAAAAGATACTAGTTATTAAAAATCTCTTAGTGTTTGGATTTAAAAGAAGCAGTTGGACAGTGAGCAGTGTAAAATAAAGAAGCCAATTAAATACTCTGCACTGGAGGTTTGCCAATTGGCACTTTGACAGCCGATTAATTGCTGCCATAAATAATCAATTGATAGAATAATTAAAAATAATCTCCCAGTTTCAGAAAGCAGAAACATTTAAAACAAACATTAATAGTCAGCTCATAATTTAAGTCTTAATAAAACACAGGGCTAAGAAAAAGAGCTTTTAATATTAGCATTACATGAAATGTAAAGATTGTATAATATGAAACTTGTACCACAGATACAGTAAAAGTCAAATCCTTTTCCAGTCTTACAAATAACTCTCAGAGTTCTTGGAAACTGTCTTATTGTTTTAGAGATTATAAATTGCTATAAGTATCAATCCCAACCCTACACAGTAATCTGCAGATAAAGCAGCTCAGCCGCATATATGATGGACAAAATGCGAAAAGCACTGCCATTATTGAATTAAGATGCATCCTATAACTGTGAAATAAACATTTAGCAACTCAGGCAGGCATAAAACAATAAAGAACACACATTTTCTTAACACTTTCCTCCTTTCTTTGTCAAGTTGTTTAAAAGACAGAAGATTAATTCATACCAGACTGCCTTACCGTTAAATGCACAGAAGTGATCTAATCTCCATTAATCAATACTGTATAGCCATACCCTTTGTAATGATGTGAGCAATATGTTCAGAATGAATAAAAAAGGTTTAATCATTCACACTCAACAATGAAATTAAAGAAAAATAAAAGGCTTAATAACCACATCATACTTATAATGTTGCGTTTTCCTGTTGTCAAAAATATGGTCAAGATGCTTTGGAGGAAAACAAACTTACAAATGATGCTGAATTTCTAGGTAAATATTTTAATGATGTCAAAAAATATCAAAAACATAAAATGCTTTATTTTATATTCATTTTATTAGTTTTTTATCCATAGTCAGCCTGATGACCAGTTAAGACTATGGAATAGACATATATATATATAGTTTAAGGTCAATTATATTTCTGAGTTGTGACACGATATACCGCCATGCTTTATTAACAGATAGTAACTAGTTAAATGGTATTCCACTCCACAAGTACATACTGGGAACAAAGAGCAACATTTAAAATTGACCTATTAAAAAACGAATACCTCATTAGGTGTTTGCTGTGTGAACAGGAAATGGTGACTTAAGCACATTTTGGGTGTATACAGTTACTAAAGAACAAAGACAAGGAGTGCAATGATAATGCTGAATCGGGTAATCATTTAAGACATATTTTTTTCCTCTATGAAAGGCACTGTCCTAACTTTAAAAAAAGTTTAATTCTTGTTTATTCAAACATTAATCCTTACCTTATTTAATACTGCAACAACTATTCTCACTGCATACAATGATGCTGATGTATGTTACTATACAGTATATGCTAACTGGACCAATTGACAACAGGAATAAAAGTTCCCTTTGTATGTATTCAATTCACACAATTACTGGCAATGTCATTATCGCTTACAAAATAAAATATATAAAACCTATCAGACAAATACTCCTGTAACAAATCAGATAAAGCAAAATCATTCCCAGGAAACGCAACAAAATGCAAAGTATTAACTGAAGCAGTTTAGGGAGAGGTTCGCACTTGCCAGGATGGTTCTAGAAAAATATCTTGTTGAACCCTTTAACTATCTGCATCCTGATAGGTAACCTATCAGACAAATACTCCTGTAACAAATCAGATAAAGCAAAATCATTCCCAGGAAACGCAACAAAATGCAAAGTATTAACTGAAGCAGTTTAGGGAGAGGTTCGCACTTGCCAGGATGGTTCTAGAAAAATATCTTGTTGAACCCTTTAACTATCTGCATCCTGATTTTCAAAACCAACCATAGTGAAATAAATGAACAGTTTTGTTTACGTTACAACTTTTCAGAAATCATCTACTAACCAGAAACTGTTAAAAAGGAAAAATTATACTCTGACATATCTGTGACCTAAAAGAAGTGACATTCAATAACCTGCATTACTTTAAAAAATGATCTACAAAGAAGGCATTTTTGCAAACAAGAATTAAGGCTTTACATTTGACAATCTTTGTAAAATGAATGGAACTAATCTGTGTAGGGAACAAAAATATTCTGCCCTAAACAAGGTAGCCACTCTTTCCTAGACTTAATGTTATGGAGAGAGCAGTTTTTAATATTTACAAAGATTAGAAGGTATCAGTGCTGGTGGGAGAAACAACTAACAAAAAAAAATCTATAATATGCTTAGATGTACGATGCAATCTTGAAAATAATGTTTTACATGCACAGGAATTTTACAGGAGATGAAAGATACATACCAAGAAGAATACACAAATCATGTGTGTCAAAGACATCCATTTATAAAGAAGCTTTCTTGAGAATCAAACTATAATTAAAACTGAAAAAAGGATGTGTACAGTATAAATAAATTTAAAAAAAACACACTGGAGACTCGTTTCTGTTAAATTGAGGAAATTCAGAAAAAAATCTTAGCAAATAAACTAAAAATTAACTGTAATTGATTCAGTTTGTTTTGGATTTCCATGCTAAATGTTATTATGTACTCTGTGTATGTTAAAACGTTTTTTACTGTCCAAAATTTTGTTTCTTGAACTCGTTTATGATATACCACAGATTAAAAAAAAGAAAACGTAACATAAAATTATGACACATACTAATGCAGTTATTCTAAACATGTGTACTGATCTCTGAAAAGGAGGAAAAAAAATACAAAAGCTAAAACAAAAGTTTGGTGGTTATGAATAAAGCTATAGTCTATCAAGGCAAGCAAATAAGTCTCAAACAAAATATGCAAGTTTTCATTTTAAAATAAATCAGAATACACTTAAATTATTGATTCTGAAAACAAAAGCAGTACTTCTCCACATAAAAATGTAGCATATAAGTTCACATACACACACATATATATATATATGGTTTGTTTATGAGTGTGTGTGTATATATATATATATATATATATATATAAAAATATAAATTTATACAGCTCCAGTGTTGTACGAGAAAACACTTGTATTGTATACTTTAAAAAAAAAAAAGTCTAACTTGATAAAAAATCCCTCATACATGCAAACACACAATAAATATATTTTACAAATCAGCTGCCAAACCACAAAAGCAGAAATGCTGACAATAGTTTCCATTTCACACCACCAGGTGACAGTACATTAAATTTAATTCAGAAAATCCCTCAGAAGCAAAGTCAGTAACACACTCTGCATTGACACGGACACATATAAACAGATTCTAAATACAAAGGAAATACACATAACACAAATATGAAGGCAAATTTACATAAGAAACAATTTTTTAAAAACTAGTCGGTTTTGATGAGAAGTGTATTGAGTGCCCATTTTCTTCTACCAGTTATAAACACAAGTAAACTTCTATGAATCATCAAAAAGATAAAAGCTATATTTAAAATAGGCCACTATTTTCAGACTTAATCCCCACTCTTCGAAAAATGCTATTATTAAACTATGTCAGTCTTCCTAATGTTCTAGCTTTTATGCTTTTCACAAAATGGCTTGAATTCAAATTGCAGAAAAGCTACATGACTAGCATCTAAAGAAGCTTAGTAGGAAAAGAAAATGTTTATAAGGACATACATTTCACACCTTTAAGGATGGCTCAAATGGAACAATCTGGCTATTCAATAATTATAGATTCTGCTATCATAAATGTGCCGTTTTGCACTTAGTAGTGTATAAATATTTCCAAATTTATTGTAACAGAAAAACGATCATTAATAACTTATGTACTGCTGTACCGTACATTTATCAGCCTGAGTCTTGCTTTAACTGCTGTATCTGAACATAAACTTTTTCATTTAGTGATATGCATGATAGTAGACACAAGTCTTTATGTACATCTCAAGTAAGGAAATAAATGTATAAAATAATATAAAAACTGATAGCATTTCATTGCATGATTTTAGATACGACACCTTTCAATTTACCCTTTTCAGTTAAAAGAATTCCAGATTTAAGTTTACAACTTTCTCCAAAAAATGTATAGGCTTCAATTTAGCCATTGGTGCAGAGGTACAGTATACAGAAACATACATAATTGTGTGCATTTATATATGTGTACTATAAATTACATGTACATAAATATACACACAGAGCTTTTTTGTTAAATTCACAATAACATTTATTCTTTTTTTTTACTTAAATATTAAAATACTTAATATATTTTTTGCATTATGATACAGAAGGTACAGTAAAGCATGTTATTAGGTGGTGGAGAAAGCTTTTGTTTTATTTACTTCCTTTAATTGTTCATTCATAAAGCAGAGTTGCTCATTAATCTTAAAGATTTTTTATTTTTGCAACAATTAAAAGTTTAATCTATTATTTTTATTTTTAAATTATCCAAAATGCATGAATAAAACACAAAATTTAAATGGAATCTGTTTCAGAATGAAGCTTTAATATATAAAAATATCGACGTTAAAAAGAAGGCTAATATTTTACCCCACCCACCCCCTCAAAAAAATGCAACAATCTGAGAATTAAAACTTAATACTGTGTTTTGACCGCTTAACACACAGCATAAACAATCTCAGCAAGATGCCTGGCAACAAATCAAGACCCGCACAATGCGGCATCAAAGCAAGAACAATACTTGCTGGATGATAAACAAAAATCCGATTGTAAAGCTTGCTTAGAATGGGGGATGTGTATATTAAAGGGGTCCTGGCAAAGCCAGCTTCTGTAAAAGCCCCATTTTACATCTGTGACAAAAATTGTGGATTTTCGACTACGATCCGACGAATAAGAAAAGGCTCATGTTCAGGAATGAGGGCACCCTTTGACATCCTTAATGTTTTATCAATTGGCGTTGCTTGTTCCGTTTCCAAACATACACACAAAAAAAGAAACATGCATTAACTTTAATAAAATAATCTGCTCTAGACCACAAAGCCATGAGACTCTACATCGACATTCTAGACTTGTCTTTAACACAGAAACATCGGGCCACTGATCATATGCAGTTCCTACAGTCAATTGTGCATACTGTCTCATTTATTAAATACAATAGGTAAATGTACAATAAAGGTGCCTATGGTGTACCACAAACCATATCAATTTAGCTTTACTTCTTAACCATCATCATGAAGAAAATAAAATAGTATTAAAACCACCTGTTATTTATATAATAATTCGGACCAGACCACTTCATTCACACAACAGCAAATTTATATCATGTAAGTGTGGTCTAACTAAATTAGCTTTCCTCTGCTTGTGCAAAAAAAAAAAAAAAATCTGACAGAAGCTACTCTGCAAATCATCATCAAGCAAAACATCCCAAAGATCTAACCAATAAACCTTTACTCCTATGAATATAAATCAAATATTGTAAATATTAGAACTAGATTTCAACATGTGTGTTGCATATCAAAATATAGCATCTAAAACTGTTTTTTTCAAAAATTTCATCCTTTTACTCCCCCTTTCCAATACTTGAAACATGAAACAACACCCTTGCATGTAATTCAGAGTTATAAAGGATTGTGTCTACAGTGATTTTTGCCTCTAATAAAAGTATAAAATATAGTGGTGATCACTGGGCTTTACATCTAAACAAATAAAGTGTTATAAATATCTGAGTGGAACTCTGTATAACTATTACATATCATTTAACAGTTTCTTACAATTGCTTTGACCTGAATGTCCAAATTATATTTGCTCTTTTTTAAATTATTTTGCAAGCATTCCAGACCAGGTACAAGCCTTATTAACTTGTGTTGGCCTATGTGCTCTATCACAAGTTTAACCACATGAGGTTTATGCATAAAACGAAACAGTGTAATATATCTTTTCTGTACACGGTATAAAGTGAACAAGAACTTTTTTATTCTGGAGTTTTTAAAGTAGCAAGGCCCAAAAAATGATCAGGAAAACATTTGGATATTTGCTTACAGGATTTCAACTACTTTTGCACAGAAAAAACAGAAACCAGAATGCTTTATTATACAAAAAAAAGGCCCTGAATTGACTATTCACTCTGCAATAATTTTAAAATCCTATTGATAATATAATTTTGAAAATGGATTTTTGTTGGTAACTTCTGTCACCACATAGTACACCTGACTTACCTGGAGAAAACATAAAGAACACTGCTAAAAGAGGGACAGAGATAAAACTGAAGCATCATCCGAAAAACTGCTATGAATTAGCATTCTTTATGCACTAATTTTCATATGATGCATGTGAATATACATCATTTTTGTGACTCGCATAAGCATTACTAGTGAAGAAACTAAAAATGAAATATTCCTAGACAGGATGTAAGGAGAAGGGGGAGAGATGGAGGGGCAAGGAGGTGGAGTATATAAATAAATAACAACAAAAGCAACAACAAAAAAAAATCCTTAACAGATTTTTTCTTTACCATCTACAAACAGTTACTGCTTATTTTAAGCTGGCATCCTATGAATGACAGCAGACACACTTACTATTAACAGTAAAAACTAAGTACAATGACACCTATAACGAGAAGAGTTATCTTACCGCTTTGCCATTATAGTAGTACATCAAAGAGCTGCCACCCATGCCAGGGATTGTGTATGCACAATACATGGTGCTTTTATTCTTTTTTTTCCCTCTTCAGCAGCACTATAACAACTTTTATTTCAAACTCGCTGTCCCCTTTTTTCACAACAATTCCTTCAGTTGCATTTTCCCATATGGCCAGGCCAAGGATGGTGAATATGCAAAGTAGGGAGAAACCATTTCTGACGTTGAGCTGGGGGGTGGGAAAGGGAGGTGGGCTTGGACTATCCCCTTTCTTCCTCCCTCTACCTCTCTCTCTCTCTCTCTCTCTCATGCTCTTTCTCCCCTCTCTCTCTCTCGCTGGCAGTTAACTTTCCATAGCAAATCTGGAAGCCATCCCAGTACTGAGTTAGGTCGGCTTTCTTAAAAGAAGGGAAGAAAGATTCAACTTTTCCATGGTTCTATAAGATTCTGAATTGACATGGACTATTTAATTCTCATCTCCACACACTGAATCAAAGTTATTTTCTAAATCAAACATTTTCTCCTCTAAGCTCATTTTTTTTTTCCTTTTCCTTCCCCCTCCCCACGAACTATTCCAAAGTAAAATATATGACAAACAAATCCTCCTAAAATTTCCCAGTCTTGTTCTGCCTTGGGGGTAGAGTGCTGGAATAGGGTCCATTATTGAGTAGAATACAAATGCAGTTAATTGACTCCCTCTTTTTTTGTTTTAATTTGATTAAAAAGCGAGTGGCAGGAAGGGAATCGTATGATGCACATCTAATAACTCTACCATCTGTCTCTGGTGCTGGCTAGCTCCCAGCATTGTATGCAGCTGCCTGAGAACTTGACTCGCAGCGAGGAAAAAAAAAAAAAAAAAAAAAAGTCTGACCTCGTTGCAGAGGAAAGACTACATTTTCTATTTTGTGGTCAACAAGCCATCCTAAAACATTTACCAAAAAAGATTATAGGTTTAATAATAACTCATATATTGGAAGATCACTTTTCATCCTCCACATGTGCTATAAAACAGCATTAGCTTTTTTTCTTCCTTTTTTTAATTCAGCACAATTGTGTATAGACAGTATCTGTTGCATTATATTACTACCAGCAGTTAGAGAAGGGGAATTCAAGAAATAAGATTCTGGTCATGGCTTCAACTAAAGTAACACAAGCATTACATTCATCAGTATCATTTCCCAAATTTATAGTATACAGGTGAAGCATGAGCATTTAAACATTACAATTTTAAAAATTCAGAAACACATACAAAAATTGATCTTAAATACAGCAGTTTTCATTCAGAAAGAATTACACTTAATTAAAAGGTTAAAAACACAGATCTTGATTTTTAAACTTCCTGCATTAAAACAAAAAAACGCTTCTTTTTTTTTTTTTTAAACCAAATACCATGCTTCAAAATTAGCACACTTCTGCTTGATACATGCTTATGTAACAAAAACAGTTTCAATTTACAGTATATTGCAGAGCACAAAATAAAATGCAAGAAAAAAAATACCAATAAAATCAATTAGTGTTCACTTGTGTGTGTGGAGAGGGGAGAGGTGTCGCAGGGGAATTTCAATATTAATCAAATAGCAATTTGAGGAAACTAACTATAAGTTCTGTAGTATTCTTTATTCCGCAAACACCTTTAATTAATAATTTAAACAAACTTAAAGTAAATAGGTCAGACATTAGGAAGCTAGTTTCCATTACAGAGGCTAGTCCACAGTAATTACTTATTAATCTGTGATTGTAAAATCTCTTTATATAAATTAGTGAATAAAAACACTCTGCCTATGTGTGTTTGAGCATATATTTAGCTGTATCTATAGACATGCTAACAAAAGTATTACATTAAACATATATAATATGCACTCAGAGCGATATATTAGATATATACAAGTCTATGCGTATATATTCTGTATACAAATATAGAGAGACAGGCATGTATTTATGCAAATGCACCTAAATACGAACACAATATTTCTTTCTCATTATTTAAGGAGAATTTACAAATGTCTATCCATCTCTCTTTTAACAAAAATGTAAAAATATAAATGTTTATAAAACTTGTTAACAACACTAGTCAACCAACATTAATTTTCCATAATGTTTAAATAAAATCCTTTGTCATTTATACCTGTACATTCATATATAAAAAAGAACAAACTACGGAAGAACTAAATAGAAATCTCTACAAAAGTCTGTTAGTAGGTAAAGTGTTTTTGTCCAAAGATGAGAATCGAAGAATAAAAAAAAAAAATGTGCAAATTGGGACACTGCAGCTTTCTTTTTTCTTTATACTAGATTTAACAAGTAAAGTGTTTGCGCCTGCCAAATTCTGAGCATCACAGAAAAAAGAGGGAACCTCTGGGAATTGATCCCAAATGAAACTAAATCATTTGCATATGCCGAAGCAAATGCCATTCGAGCGTACCACCATTCCTAGAAAAGAAAAAAAAAACTTTAATAATTCAAGACACCTATTTTCTTATAACTCGCTATGGCTTTTGGTACATAGACATTGATATTAACAGAAGAGACAAGGCTAGAGTTAGTACGTCTATGTTGCTTGAGGCAGGGGGTGGAGTGCAGTTATTTTTTGCTCACTTAATTGGGGCTTATATTTTTTAAGTTTCTTTCATAGGTGGAAAAAGTGAGAGAAGGAAAGGAGCAGTTTTATCCTCTTCTCCGCCGATTCACTCCATGTTTATTCTGAGTGCCCCAAGAGATTAGAGTAAACAGTACTTGAATTATAATCACACATTTCATTCCGATTTCATGCTTTGAGGATTTTTTACTCATTAGAACAGTGAGTTGTCAATCTGACAGGATTCACATTTGTACCCCTTCAACCTCCCCCAGAGTTCAACATACAGGACACAGAAACAAACATTACTACCACTAGTGCCAGTCTGCAGCAAAAGTGAAAGGCAACATATACTCTAAATTACTAAAACCAGACGGCAGTTAAAAAACCTTCAGTTGTGCCTCCATTAATTCGCAAAAGCACTACAAACAAAGAGGAAAGCTTGTCTAAATACTTTTATTTTCCACCTACAAGCAGCAAAACATGGTACAGTAAATTTTAAAAAAGGCCAAACATTTATTTTCAATTACAGCAAAAAATAATCTCATTCTGAATGAACGAATCAGTTAAATAATTTAAATACTAAGTAAATAATAAAATCTCAAAAGAATAAACAGGAAGCAGATAGAATGGCAAAACCGATTTGTGCCAGATGGGGGGGATGATATCCCACTGTACCACTAGATCAGGGCATAAGCTCTTCAACCAATCACAGCCTAGATAAACACTAATTAGCCCTTGTGCAATACACCCTTAATATGCTGGGTCTTAAAGTCCAAAACAGTAAAAAAAAAAATATATATAATAATAATAAAGTGCATATTTCATTGTCTTTTTCCTACCTGCATTTTCAAATATAGTGCCTTCCATGTTGTAAAAACGCATAAAGAAATTCACATATTACACACAGTAAATCAATCAATACAAAAACAAACAAGAATCTAAAAGATAAGGGCATTATGTGCAGTCTATTCCATAGGCTCACAACACACATTTAAAACACATTCATGTACATACTGTAACAGTTGTAGACTGCCCTCAAAAATGGGAAGGGAGAAAAAAAATAGTTTCTTTTTTCTGTGCCAGCCCTGACATTAACAAAGTAGTACATCACTGAGACTGCATCACGGCTTTAAAGTAGTTAATAAATTCTGGGCTTGCCAACTGACAACTACACATTTCTCAAAGACTAACATATCTGCCGACCACTAATAAAGGAGCAACACCTTACTGAAAAGCGAATGTTCAGCTGTTTTTACGTGGCAAAGCACCTGTAAAATATCAATCTCGAGAAAGAGCTAATGTCCCCCATCCCCTTCCCCAATCAGAGCATATAGCTTTAATAAAATTAATCAGAAAACTTAACTGGGGAGGGTTACAAGAAGACAATTGTTAGACAAATAACAATAACATAAATTTTGAAAAAAAAAATTATATATATATATATAAAATATTAAAGTGTTTTGCAAGGAAAAAACAATGAAATGCAACAAAAAATACATTTCATTCAAGTATAATAAATATAAAAATTAAAAGTATTTCAGCTGCCCAAAAACACCCCCCCCCCCCCAAAATCAGCCACCTGCCCCAATACCCTGAAATAGATTAACATGTTTAAACTGAATTACATTTCCTTCTGCTTGCTTTGGTTACTGCTTAGTTTTATATCTGAGACAAAAGAAAATATTGATGACAAAGGCTTGGAAAACAAATAATACCTCCACTTGATATGGCTTGTTGATTTTTGAATAAATATTTAAATGAAAATACACTGCTGCTTTCCTGTGTATTTCTAAGCCAGTCAATTGGACAACAAGGGTATAACTGTATTATTCTGTGGTGTATATGCATACAAACACATTATACATATCTGAGGCTATTTGGATAAACTGAAATAAAATCTATTAATTGGACAACAAACAGAATTTATATTATTGCCTTAAATCCATTTGAGAACCTATGACAAATATGAAAATAATTACTTTTATAAAGGTGTTAAAAACAGAATAAGTAAATGCCTATTTCTAAATCATAAATTAAACACAGAACTGGGAACAATGACAATATTGCTGAAACAAGTATACCATGAATAAAAACAAACAACACAATAAGTCATCTGTATATATGCGCATGACCTGTCAATGTGCATATAGATATATATACAGCTAAGCAACAGAGTGCTGGGTTTATTGCATTAGATAATAAATATAATGCACCAAACATATATTAAGCACTTGGATGTAAAATGTATACAAACTTTAATTTTACACTCTGAACAGCTAAAATCATTCAGTGCCGCAAGTGTTAATTTGCTTATGCTGGGTAATTAAGAGATGCATTAATGATTATGAATAGGGAATGATTCTGTGCATGGAAAAATGTACTGTAAGGAAAGCTGCACCTTTCTCTCTAAGTATTTACTAGTAATTGTTCTACAATTTTAGCTAATTCTGCTATTTCAAATCTAACATTATTTGCTCAGATATTTCCAAGGGTACATCAAATTGTAATCTTCAAATGACATCCATCAACCCAGGCTGGAGATTTTGACAAACATTAAACACAGTAAGGAGGCAATTATGTATGCATGATTTAATCTGCAACTAATTAATATGCAAATTTATTCATATGTTAGTTACTAAATTAAAAATGCAAAGCAGCCCTTATGGTGATTCTCTGATTTTTGCACAAACAGAACATTTGAAATTTGCAAAAAAGAAAAAAAAAGGAAAAAAAAAATAAAAGTTTTAAAGCTTTAACTCTACTTTTACAAACCTGTTGCACACAGCAGGTATTAAATTATTTCCCCCAATTAATATGCTTTCAAAACATGCCTACTGTGCTTTAAAACACAGCAATCTATAACAGAGTCACAAAGAGAACTGCAGGATCACAGCATTTTTCTAAATATCCTACTTTCTCTACTTATTTTCTTTCTTTTTTTTTTTTTTAAAGAAAGCACATTACACTGTTGTTCAATCGTATTCTAAAACAGGACTGGATCAGTTTTATGTTATTAGGATCAGTACCCCACCCCAATAAACAATAGGCTACACAGGATTCAAGTCTGTTTGTTATCGGTAAAGAAGTCTCAACCTGCAACTGAATTTTTAGATCTTTTCATCACATTGGTCTTCATTCTATCTTGTTATTTACAGAAAGATACAAACTATAAAATAAAGTGCCCTATATATAAGATCTTCTAAAAATATTTAAGTTAGCATTCTTACAGTTTAACAAAGTTCACTTAAGATCTGAGAGGGAATTTACTGATTTTAAATATTTTTACTTTTAACTGTCCAAAAGCTGACCAGTTTTAAGTTAACAATATGCCAAAAAAATTGTTAGCAGTTCATCTGAAAAGGAAGCTGCTATACAAAAAACTGCTCACCCTTGAAACATCCTTATTTTAATATTTTTCATATGACATTAGTAAACCCAAGTTTAACTAGCAAACATCTTTGTTTATGAATAAGTATCAAGAAAGAGATGGATATTAAAAACACGTGAAAGATAGTATTTTAAAGATACACATAACTGCAATTGGTAAAAAGAAACTCCACAACACTTTACAGCATGTCTGACAGAAGAAAGATAAAAGATGCAGCACTGTTTGGTAAGACAAAAAATGCATAATTTCATACAACTGCTGCATGCTTGATTAACAATAAACAAACAAAGTTTGATGGCATTTTTATCATTTATAGTTTTGCATAATACCATGCCAAATTAACGTAGAGGAAAAAAATAAACATTCTAGGGACTTGCCTTTTTAAAATTTACAAACATTTTTAGAAATGGGGCAAGTTTATCAAGTCAAGGGCAATTATGTTAAAATATCTTATTAAATAAGTATTAAAATCAAGGAAAGTTTCTGAAAAGAGTCAACTCTATTTACAGAAGAATCACAGAATCTAGCTAGTGTCATTTAGCATTATGCTATATCATGCAGATTTTTACTGCTCATTTTTTTTTAATGCTGGAGAGGAAGCCATTGTCGCAACAGTTCATTTCAGTTACAAGTAGGTCTCTGTAGATCCGAGAACACACTGTAGTAACCTGATGATAAAACTGCTGAAAAATAGGTTTAATCGCTTAAAACAACAGTAATTGTAACAATGAAAGAATCACAAGTAAAATAAATACAAGAAAATGGACCAACACTTAATTTTGAAAAGTGGCAAAGAGATCAAAACATTCATTGATGTGGCATTACTTCTTCTTTAACACTGATAGTGTGCTTTCAGATTTACAGGCCAAACTGCATATACTTGTTTATGTATGTACTGCAGCACATCCGAACTAAGCAACTACAGATTTTTGGTTTTATATGTCACTTGATGAAAAAAAAAATTAAGATGCAAAACTGAGTGTAACAATTTCGGCAAAACTTACAGGTGATGTTCAACCTTTTAAATATGTATGCTCAGTATACACTTTACTAGCACCAGTATTGACACCACAAACTGAAAAATTCAACCGTAACACTCTTAAAATTCATCTCAGTTTCCTATCCACACCAGTTCAAATATAGGAAGCAATGAAATATCAATGTTCGACTTCCACTGTAAGTTTAACATCTGGCCATGGCGAAATGGTAAAGCTGTATTCGAAAAATCTGTTACTTCCCCTTCTTTACGCCAATAGGAAAAAAAACTCTTTTGTTCAGCCTCTTAAGATTGGGATAGAAAACTGACATGATAGACCTAAAAGAAGCAGGTCTTCGTTATTTGAATTGTTATAAGGATTCATTTTGGGACAATGATCATAATATTTGAAACTCTGCTGCTTGCACTTGGAGGGATATTAGCATCTTGGATGTAAAGCAAAGGTTATTAAAACTCCATGATACAGACAAATAATTTGAATACTGACACAAGCTCATGTAAATATTATAAAGAGCTCATAAAGCAAACAGATATTAACTGAAAGACATGTATAGGTCCTGACAAAATGCTCACAAAAATGTTTTTCCTTGTTTTTTTAATAACTAAAAGTCACACATCCATTGTTATTGATAAGATGAAATCGTATTTAACAAAAACAAAAACTATATATGATAAAAAACCAAAGTTGATTTTATATTAAGTACCTAAATGCATTCAGAAAATGAATATTACACCATTAAAAAGTCCAAAAAACATTAAGAGATTTTTCTTGAAGAAACATCTCGATAATGCTCATGTTTCATAATGTGAACTATGTTTAAATAGTTATTATTAGATCACATGGATGTATAAAATTGCTTTAGCATCCTTAAGAAATGAAGGACAATAATCAGAATATATTTAATAAAAATGGTTGTTTTTAACCTTTTCTCCTAAACCACTATTGTGAAACTATACGAAATGTCAAACATGCATTAAAAGCCTAGGTTTCTTTTAAACAATGATACATTAAAAAAAAATCAAATGATTGAACATTGGTTCAAATTAATTTTGGTTTATGGATTACACATATACAGTCGAAGTATTCGTTAAGCCTTTTTCCCCATTTGGTGAGACTGCCATCAGATGTTCAAAAGGAAGCCAAATGGAAAGCTCTCTATTCCAATAGCAGAAATTATGCTCATATTCAGAGGTGCAACTTGTCAAAAACTTAACATATCAGTGCAGTTAGGGCACCAAGTGAGGGGATCAGCACTGAAGAGAAAAGTGCAAAGGAGAAAATTAATAGCCAAAGGGAAGAGAAGACCAAAAAGAAAGAAGCCCCTTAGGTGGTTGAGTGTGTAAGAAATTCATTTACGAGTCCTTATAAGTAGGTTTGGGTGTTAGAGGACACAGTAAAAACAACACTAAAATACTGGTTTAGTGATCTCAAAAGGCCCAAAAAGAAATCATGGAATCTTAGTGGTACCTGCTAAATTGAGCCCACTCTAAAACAGGTGCCCACAGGTGTTAGAGCCGTTTGGTATTCTTGTCTTGTCTATTGCAGAAAAAAGAAAACAATAAATAAAGTTGCTTAGATTAATCACTCCTTTTTAAACTAATTCTTGATCATATATATATATATATATATATATATATATATATATATATATATATATATATATATATATATATATATATATAAACCTATGTCAAGTCATCTAGGCATTTGCATGAAATATAGTGTTGCCTGGATACATGCAGTTTCTAACAAAGAACCCAAGAGGTCATTGTGGCTCCAGTTTCCCTTCATTTAAGTACTTTTGCTGCTTCTGAAAAAGCTAAAATATTTTTAACATTTATCTTGGAAAGTTTGCATTGAGACAGACAGAACACACATTTATTAAATGTTAATATTATGTTTAAACACTGAGATTATTTCCACAGAGGGCATATTCCAAGCACTAAACACAAATATGGACATACACACACAGTTTTAATAAGGTTATGAAACCATTCTCCACAGACTACAAAAACTTATTAATTCTAAAATGCCAACCTTAAATCAAGAAGCTTATACTTGACAAAATTCATTTAGTACCAGATAATACCATTTTACATTTTCTATTGGCAATAAACAAACTTCATGAAATGCATTTAATTTCTCTTTGTGTGTGTGAATATATATATATATATATATATATATATATATATATATATATATATATATATATATATATATATATATACATACACACACACATACAAATATATATATACACACATACATACAGCTAGTAGTATTAGTAGTAGTAGTAAGAACAAAACTCTTTAAACCCAATGGCTGCGATAGACTGAAGTGCAATCTAAGAGCACAATGTACACAGCAAAGCCCCTCTTTTAAAACAGCCAATGCAAATTACCAGAACATATATTTCCATTGTTTGGATTCTCAATACTTTGCTTTACTAACCCAAAGCAGTTAGCAAAGCGTCAGAAACTGTTTTATCGAGCACAATGTTGGACAGAGGTGGGAGGAGGCTCAAAAGCACAGGAATGAATAACAACTTGTCTTGTTAACTCCACAAGAGGGCATTTGCAGTCACAGCAGGGTCCATGGGAATTAGGAGCAAGAGTTAACTTTCTTGATCATGGCTAAGTAGTTTTTAGCTAAACAAATCGTGTGCAGACAAGAAAAGTTACATTTTCATTTCCTGGAATCTCTCATGCTTTCAGACAATGTGGCCTAGTGACTAAGGAGTTGGACTTGACACTAAAAAGCTCTAGGTTCAAACTACTGTTTAACTGTCTTCCTGCCTGCTTGTAATCTAACACTATAAATATCCATTTTTCAAAAGGAACTAAGACAACATCATGGTGACTCCATTACGGACTGCTGCAGTTATCTTGTCTTTGCCTTTATCCTGCTGTAATACTCATTGTGGCTGCTTGTTAATGTCAACGTTTCCATTGTGAATGTAATGCTTTGTTGTATCTTATTGTCTATCACTTGTGAAACAACCTATGATTTAGCGCTTGGATGGTTGTCTCATGCGTTCACGCACTTTAAATTAAGGTGTCTCAGTAAACATATATTTGTTCCACTTTAAGTGTAAACTACACACCAAAAAAAAAAAAGTTTCTTTCTTTATCCAGGGCCCCGATTTACACAAGAAAACCAGGAAGTTCAACATCAAGCTACAAAGTCAGACGGAACAAGATGGACAAAGATTGATATTAAAGGATGCCTCAAGTCTGAATACCTTAAACCTCAAAGCTGCCACTCAGTCTAACTGAAACATCTTGCATTGCGCTA
Source organism: Erpetoichthys calabaricus (assembly GCF_900747795.2). Lineage (NCBI taxonomy): Eukaryota > Metazoa > Chordata > Cladistia > Polypteriformes > Polypteridae > Erpetoichthys > Erpetoichthys calabaricus. Next base: position 218,476,979 of record NC_041398.2, on the reverse strand, counting down.
AAATATATAATAGGAAGACAATATCTATTTATTATTAGCTAATGGACACTGTTTTGTGGACACATTTTTATGCATGCATCTACCATCTAACCTTGTTTTGCCCAATGATGCAAAGAAAACATTTGAAACAAAGTTAAGATTTTCCATTTGAACTGCTAGACAATAAATACTTATTAATTCTGGAAGGCACTAAAGTTCAGTTAAAATAAGCTAGTTAGAATTTCTAATAATTTACAGGTCCTACTAGTTGAAGGCAAAACTAGTTTACTAATCAGTACCATGTAATAATATACAAAGCAAAGGACAACAGAGATTAATATGATGAAGTCACATATTTCAGGTTTTATGTTTATCTAAGAGATAACATATTGTCAAACAACATGTCTGAGCTGCTATTCACCAGAATTAATGTTTTTACAGTTTGGTAAATTAACTCCGTTAATGGACAGGTAAGCCCTAAGATAGGCCACGTGTAGTTAGGTGAAATGGTGCAATTGAAGAATTTTCTTTAGCTATTTGGTATACTGACCAGTGGATATATATGATACTGTAAGGCTATATATTTGTTAAAACAACAAAAAAAATCTTTTAGCTATTTAGTGTTATTGCTTCAGTTTTGAATGAGCATTATTCACTACTAACTGAAAAATGAAATTATAAACATACTTTAATTCAGAAGGCTAGATAGTTTTGCTAGGTATTATATACTGAGTAATGCTGACAAGTCAACCTAAAAGACATCAGATTTAAAATGCTGAAGGCTTTTCTTTATGTATTATTACTTTGACTTACAATTGCTGCTTTAATACATTAAGAATTTATGGAGTCCCACAACTTTTTAATCTCCTCGTCTCTTTCATACACTTCTGCATGTCAAGAAAGTATTGACATTTTAAATAAAATGTTATTTTTACTTAATGTTGTGGTTTGTAATTTTTGACAGAATTACTTTTATAATACAATGAACAACGCAATTGGGGAATGGTAAAACAATCAGAGCATCTGAAGTTCATTCTTTATTTTAGTTCTGGTGATTTAAACACACAAGTGTCTTTAATAAAGAGTAGATTACTGAATTTATGATGTATATTTAACAGTGCAAACGCAACCATTTCAACTTATGAATAGAAGTATCAGAATATAATATAAAGATAACTGATGTTTGCTTCAGTTACATAAAAATAACACCTGATTTTTAATGTCTGATATTAATAAGTAAGATTTTAGATTTGTAGTATTCAAAAACAGATTCTTTATATGTGTAGTAATGTGAAAGCCATAGCGTGATCAATTCTGTTTTTAATGTGGGAAATTTGGTGCTCTACCACAGATGGGCTGAAGGTGGCACAAGAGCTCACAAAAATGGAGCTCAAGTTAGATGTGATTTAAAGAAACTACTTACCTATTGTGCATGTGTGCGATTGGTACTGATCTCAGTGCAAACTAATTAATGTTGGGTACATAAACTAAACTTGAACTTCAATTTTGCAATCAATAACATTAGAGGAAGAACAACTTGTCCTTGAACAATACAAACATATTGTTTTAGATTTCTTTTTAACAAAGAAGCATGCAGAAAAAACAGCTTTCACCAAAACAAAACAACACAAAATTAAGCGTTCATTCACACAAATGAATATTTTAAGCAATTTTTAAAAACTGCTTCACCAAAAATAAAAAAATACAAATAAATAGCAACTGCTTATGTATTTGCTTATTTATTCTACATATCTACGACCAATACATACGTGAAGCTACAGTAAAACACTGCTCATATTTTTAGCAAATCACTAAAGTTTAAAAAGACAACAGCTTGTTGATACAAAGTAAAGTACATGAAACTATGATTGTACCTCATCACTGCAGCCTGGAGATCACTGAGAATGAGTCTCCACCTTAAATACTATACACCTGGACAATGTTTCAAATTGCACATCCATATATACTTGAACATGTGAGTCTATTCAACTCTGCAGTGTTTCATGAGAATACAAAATCTCCAAAGACTCTTGCTGTCCAACAAATTACTAACCGATAAATATAGTTTGTTTTTAGCAGTATATTACAGACCAAAAAAAAAAAAAAGCTGACATACTTTAGAAATACATTTACCATTGAAACTGCACTCTGCCTAATGGGAACTAATTTCCTTTTGATTACCACATTATTTCAAGGTTTCCCTGAAGTGACAGGATAATTGTAGTTTAAGTAAATTAACTTCGTAAACAGTTCTGTTTACAATAGAATGGTTTTGTGAGATTAGAGATTATTTAAAGAAAAAAAAAGATAATGAAATCATATTCATATTCATTAAAAAAATGTTACTGTTGGATTAAAAGTTATATTTTCCAAAAAGAAAGTTTACATTACTTCTTACTGAAAATGCAGTCTCTCTCTCTCTCTATACACACACATATGTCCACATACATAAAGTATCAAATAGAGCAATAAATGCAATATATAACAACTACGTAAATGTCACGTTAACTGTCTCATTGTCTGCAATGCCAGAAATACAGCCAATCCTACCGTAACATTTTCAAAGTTAACACCAATAATGAACAGATTTCATATTTTGTTTTTAAAGTAACAAGTTTTTTTTGGTTACCGATATATCATTTAAACAAAATGGTGCTGCTTAGGTTTTTATGTCATAAAAAACATTCACATCGATTCCAGAACAAATGTGTAAAAATACAAAATAATTGTGAATATAATAATATATAGGACACACGGATAATTACACAGAAATGGATATTCTCTGTGTTTGTACAAAAACATCGATGCTCTTGCAATCAAAACGTTAAATTTGCCAGATACAAATGCATAATATTACATTAACTGGCACATATTTAACAAAATTAAATGTGTCAAAAGCGAACTGTTCTCATTATAATTTCATGTAAATTATCTTACAAATATTTTACTATATTAGGATACATTATTTCCATCATTTTAAAAACATAACATATAACATCAGGCATACCATCAACACCATTTTTTATGTATCACTTCTGTCATTTAATTTTACTTTAGTCAGGTAAAAACAACTATTGATGTAGAAAACATAAATGTGTAATCCATCAAAAAATATTTTAAAGTGTAATGCTATACTCTCCAAAAGCAACTGTGCAAAAATAAAAAAAGATTCATTTAGTCAATTTAAATAAATTACAGATGTAAAAATAAAAAATCTACAATAAAGAGGAAGCACATAAAACACATGGTTATCATTATTTTAAATACTGCTTGAATTTTAAATGTAAAGTTTGCTATTGGAAAAACACAGAAATACACAAAAAATATTACAAGCTAGAACTTAACCACATTTAATACAGTACATCTCAATAAAAATATCAGTATAAATGTATCATTTTTACTACACTATATTTTAACAATTTACATAAATTTACAAAACAAATATAGATTTACTAGGTTGGTTAGAAACAACCAACACACACAATACTACAGAACAGTTTAAACGTATCAGCAGGTACAAAACAACAATGCGGGTTTGAACTCTTAAGCTATGAAATAATAGTTTTTTTTCCTAACATCTTTTATAAGTAATTAAACTGATAATTTTATACAACCACATTTTGGACTTTTGATAGAGAAGCAAATGTTTTGTATTCAGAACGGCTTTTTAAATCCAACAAACCATTTTTTGTTTGTATGTGCTGAATTGGTCAATTCAAAAGACATAAAGCTGAGGTGCAACTAAATAATTTAAAAAGACAATAATAAAATGAACACTACAACTACAATTCCACTTTAAAAATAATCACCAATTAAAACTTCCAAAGAAAACTAACAGAAATCTGAAGTGATATTTTACTGTTATCCCTAGACCCTGGTGTCATTTTATGTACGTGCTGCACTCATAAACATAAAAACAAAGACGGGAATAAAAAAGTCAGCATCTTGATCGACTGCAAAAAAAAAAAAAAAACACCTTCAAAAATAAGGTGCATCTTGAACTAAACACGAAGGTGATCTAGTCCTTGTTTTAGTTTCTTTAATATATTTTTGTATAATTTCTGCAGCAGAAGAAGGAAAAAGTCATGACAATGCAACCATATAAAAATGCTGATAAACCAATATAAACTGCAAGCTTTTTATTTTTCTTGTTTGTTCCTAACCATTACAAACAATGCAGTCAAAATAAATTTCCTAAAATCCTTAAACCTATAGAGCCTGACTTCTTATAAAAGAAATAAGAACACAGTAAAACGATAAGAAATTCTAACAATTGAACCAGTTAAGCAGGTGGGCAGGTTACTTTAATAAGAGTGTAAACGCAATAGCTTCTGTTTCTGTCTATTCTGCTTTACTTTAACATTATTGTACTTCGGCACTCATCTCCAGTTCCCTTACCCATCAAAATTCCTGCCACATATAACAGGTCAGGTTAAGAAAAGTGCATGAGAACTTACTGAGGATGGTAACCCAGGAGGCACTTTCCGAACCTTTTTTGTCTGAACCTCTAGAAAAAGAAGACAAAAAAAAATTGAATAATTCAATAGTTAAAGCAACACAAGCACGATCTGATGCAACTGTAAAAAGAAAAAAAAAAAGAAGTAAAAATGTAGTCTTTATAAATGGAGGCTGCTCTCCCTCAGTGTAATTGATCATCATCATAGATAACAAAGTAAAGTAAAAAATTAATTTATGTGGTATTCTGTTAATGGAGATACATGCTTTCATTATTAAATGTTTGTGTTAGTCCTGTTACTCCTGTCAATATAACACAAAGATGAGTAACAAAAAATGAATATGATGAATATCAAGAATAAACAATAATGACATAATCTGTAAAATCATAGGAGTTTTTTTCTCTCAAAACTATATCATTAAATTGGTGGTCAATGATTTCAACTATTCACTGCACTACGGCAGGAAACAAAAATGTAGCCACAATTTAAAAATTCAGAGACTACTGCATAAAACAATACAGTAATTACATATAAAATTAAAAAAGATGAATTTGCACAGGTATGTTATTTTCCATGTGTCTTGGAAATATTGTGCTAGAATTTAAAACATAAGCAATACTAAGCCCCTGGTATAATTATGCATACTTTATATTTTGAAGTATTTTATTTCAATTATGAAATTTCAAGCAAAAACCACACATGTAGTTATTCTAATGAAACAGATCACAGATATTCTCTATTTCAACTTATTTTTAAAGTAATATTTATGACAAAGTTGCATGTAGTAGCAAGTTTACCTAATTATGTTAAGAATGAGAAATAAATGTACTGTATAAATTGTGTTTTTAAACTCACAGTATGAAAAGTAGAAAACCACAGATAGTAATACTGACAACAAGGAACAAAGCAGGCTTTAGTATGGTAGCTTACCCATGGAATCGCTGTGCAGTGATCGCCTTCGGGGGTTATTGCTTGAATACTGGTAATACTGGGAACCTGGTTTTGTAGGTGAAAGAGCGCCTGGACTGCCCAAACCCATCTCGCCTCCCAGGAGACTTGGCTGAAAAAGTTGGGGAAATGAGAGAATGTGGAGAAAAGGCAAACTGTATTAAGTATTTTAAAATACAATTAAAAAATAACAAAAAAGAATACATAAAACTACAAATAGCAATATGGCTTTAGGACTAAAAAAGTATATTTCTGATTATATGTCTGAAGATGTTTCTACAGATTCACTGTATTTATGGGAAGATTTAGGACATAGTTAAGGATTACTTAAATGTAAAACATTTTATTAATTATTAACTTCATGTTTACCAAGCAATACAAAATGACAGTGTACATTATGTTAAATGTTTAGAACTTTCAACAAGAGTGACATACATCTTTTTTTAATAATAGAAGTTTGCAATAATCAGACAAAAATGTGGCCTTTTTTCCTTTAAAGCATTTCTCACACACCAACTCCATCTATCTGTCATGAAACAGTGACATTAAAGAGAATTTTATTGCCAAAGTTATAATACATGTTATTAAATGCCTGTCCTTGCATCCCTGCAAGCATTCTGTCTTCTGTGAGGTCTATCAGTAAATCGACCACAGTCTCATTAATTTAATGACAGATTTTCTATCCATCTATCTATCTATCTATCTATCATGTGTGTGTACATGGACACATTATAAGAATATAGTTTATATATTTCATATATAGTACATATTTATCTATTGATATACAGATGAACATACACATAACTGGCAGAAAGTTAAGTAAACAGATACACTGTTCAGCCAAAATGTTGTGTTTCTAACTTTTTTGTTTTTCATCTGGGAATTAATGTTCCCCACTTTTGCTCTTTTTGCAGATGAACTTTGATTTAACTCCCATACCATATCTAGATACACACACATACACAAACTTGAGAATAACATTGTGAGACCTGTATATGGATGGTATCCTAATACAAACGTTTTAACAAATGTAATTCAACTAAAAGGACCAATCTTTAGCTAGCTATAAATCTTACACAAAATACCCCAAAGCTATATTCTACAGAACTAGTCTATTACTATAACAAATAGGTAATAAATAGTATAATTTACTATAGTGCCTAGTAGCACTTCCCTTCCACTAAAAGTACACTTACCCATAGCGAGCATATCTCCTGATTAAACTTTGCACGGAAAACATTGTACCCTTAATTAACCTAAATTATTTAGCAACAAAAGTACATGCAGGCTCATTAATTTATATAAAGTACAGCACTTTACACAACAAAACCAAGAGCCAGAGCCAAAAAAATTAAAAGAACAGAAAGTAAAATTCCAACTTTATCGATACTTCAAGTTAACTTCCAGCAACTGAACTAATTACTGTAGTTGATAAAGTACAGAAAGTGTTTTCCCTAATCTAAATTCTAATCACTGTGCTGCTCACAACAGACTTAGTAATGCTTCAGTAGCACACCATTCACATGCAAAATACTCTAAATAGGCCAATTACAACTCAGCTCCTGTTCTTCAGTTAACCCGCTGAGAACTGAAGAATTTCACAAGCCCTTCGTAAGATAAAACAAAGGGTCCTTGTATTTAAAAAAGGAAAAAAGTCAGCTATAAGGAGGGGGTTGTAGTGGGCTAGGGGGAATGGGACAGCTAAAACAAAGTACCATATCTTCTATACTGCATATAATTAAAAAGCTAGAAACACTCTGAGCTACATTCTCATGCACTTTCCTACTCAATTTCCTAGCTGACTAGTCGTCCCCAGCTGGCAGCCACTAGAAATATTAACAAAGATAAATGGCAAACACCTGAAAGGGAAGAACACCCCATGAAGGATTAAGACTCAAATGTTGATATTAATAACAGCGGTATGCCTACTTGGGCACAAAATGATGATTAGAAAACTAGGAGACATTAAGGTAATGGTGATAATCTGAGAAAAAAAGATACCCAAAAAGTCACTGTGGTACTAATACATCTGAGAGTTAACTTGAAAAGAGGACCTTCTTAACAATCTTGTTAACCCCTATGCATCCTTTAACACTGATGCAATAAATAGCCATTAAGCCAGAAATACCAGTAATTAGCTGTTGAATAACATCTCAGAAAGAGCCACTAGAAACTATTGTAGTGGGGCTGGCTTCTCTCCGGGGCCTGAGGAAAGTTGTGCAGGCAGCCTGCTGCCTAGATTAAGGCAGTCACTTTCACAAGTTGTTGCCAGGTGACCACAGCATTCATACAGCCAAGGGAAAAAAATGGCTATGTGAGTCTTTTGCGTTATCACAATCTTCAATACACAATCTGCAATTTCATTCTAATGAAAAACAAGAGGTTGTCAGTGTTTTTTTTTCTGGACCAACCACATTAAAAAATACTGTAATGAAAACAAAACCACTGTATTTTATGCATTTAATTTTGGGCACTCAAAAGACTAACTAAAACAAAACCCCAAAAAATAAATAAATAAAACACTCCTGCTGGATGTTTTTCACATGGTACAGTACATTTAAGATCACTCAGTTCCTTTATGCACTACATGAGGAAGGAAATACAGCAGCTTAACTTCAAAAGAAAAGTCTGGCTGCCACTGCAGAAAAGAAGATGAGCACTCTTCAGATATATGGAAATGACACAACACACGACAGGAAAGAAGCAGATAAGAACCATGGGTGAACAAAACTTCCTAACCTAGTGGACAGGAAAATGTTGACGGTCACATAAAAATTTGAATATTTAAAGATACATCTACAGTATATAAGAGACAACTATTTAGAAAATCCTGTTCAACGTGTGAAACAGCAAAATGGCCAACTTCTTCATGGTACTGAAAATGCCGGCACAAAAGTCTGATGGATTCTATGATAGTTGTCTATTAATAAACTAAAATTATATAAAGCAAACACTAATGAAGAACGCACTTAGCTTGTAATGAACAAGCTGTTAATAAAGGATACTGCATAGCTAATAACATTACTACTGGGTAAAAACATGACTACAAAGTGATAATATAAATGAATATGAAAAACCTTTTTTAGACTACTGACATACAAGTGTATTTTATTCTGTGTCATCTGTTAATATTATTCTTCAGTTAACATTTTGTGTAAAGCAGTGACTAGAGGATGGGACTTTAAACTAGAAAACTGGATGTTTAATGCCTGCCTATAATGTAATATGTGACAGTAAGTAGCACAGTTAACCTGCCTTTGGTCAAATTAGGAGAATTAAAAAATATCTGAATAAATCTGAATAAAATCTAAGTTGTTTCAGGTATCTGTAAAATATGCAGTAAAATTAATGGCAACTATTTCTGCCAGATTACAGTATTTAATTTTTTCAGCACCTCAACTCGCGTAAAACATTTTCTTTCATTCATTCATTCATGAAGTTTGGTTTAAAAGTGCTAATTGTAATATGGGAATTCAGAAAATACTTGGTAGCATCAAGCAGAAGGCATCAATTAACTCTGAGGAGGACATCAGAATGAACACTGATATACACACACACCATAATGGAATGTAAAAATTCCATCCATAGGCACTGACTCCCAATGACTCTGAACTACATAATCATGGTACAAACTATTTATAATGGAAACAGTAAATAACTACAACATTTAGGTCTGCCTACCCAGAATTTGTTTTCAATGGCCTGCAAACATAAACCAAAGTTAACATTTATAGCTCAAAACTTATATTTGAACACTGTTAAGTAAGGAAACACCTCAGTCTGGTATACAACTTGATGTATACCATATATTCAACAGTTCGCATGTCCGCTGCCACCACCTAAAATTATACTTTATATGGTTATAAGTTACTAAAGAATATTTCAGTAGCACTGGGCTCAATGCAGGAAAAAAACCCTGGTCAGAATGCCAGCCAATCTCAGAGATAACTTCCATATGCACCCACAATTACTTATACCAGGCCAGTTGATCTAAAATGCAGGTTTTTACTATGGAGGAAGTAAAATGGTAACAAACAAAAATGAATTTAGTAACAGAATTTATGCACTAATTGTCTGGGACTTGTCTGTGATTTTTGATATACCAAATCTAATATTAATAAAAATTACAACTTCTTATAATTCATAAACATTTTCATCAGTGATTTCACAAGATGAAAATATTCTAAAGAAATAAAAAATGTACTTTGCTGGAACTAAAAACTACTAAAGGTGAAACCTGAACCAAACATGGCTTCCAAGACTGTTTCCAATTTCTGTAGTTTAATACTTTCAGAAAAAAATGTAGTAAATAGCACATCACTTTCTAAAAACAACTTCTGTAAATTAGATTTCACAAAATCCACTGATCACAGCTATCACTGACTTACACTGGATGTAACATGGACTAATGTTCACATTTGGTTTACATAATTCTGACTTCTCAGAGAAAGAGAGAGAGAGAGAAAAAAAGAAACAGACCTCTTTCTTTTCATCATCCCTTCAGAGTATAAAAGAAAACACACAAACACGTTTTTTCTGCTGAATTCTTCACTCAAGATCAGTGGGGCTCACTCGGACAATGGTACTCTGTACAGTTCCCATTGAGACTAGTCGGCCAAAGTAACTTGGGTGATTAAGACTCTGAACAGCAGCAGCAATGTTATTCAGCACACAAAGGGGCAGCATTAGACACACATGCAAATCTACAGCAACACCTAGTACTAGCTGCCTCTTATTATAATGAACAAAAACATGACAGGAATATCTGTGAAGCTTGAGATTTTAAGAAATTAAAAGATAACATCTTAGCAAAGGCACAAAAAACTGTATGTGTCCAAATGAAATGACAAACTACTAAAGGTTTTGTGTAAATGAAAGCCACTGGGTGTGGTGGAGGTTATGGCGAGGTGTACAATTACTGTGGGGTGAAACTATCTTAAACAATTTTACTTTATTTGTATGCACTGTACTGCACTGCACTTTATAGGCTGCATTACATTTATTTATTTCTACAAAATGGAATCATCTGTCGGATTCTCTTCCCTAAAGGACATTTTCTTTTATTAGACAACTGTCATTATGAAAAAGCAAATAAAAACATTAATAATTGCTCAATTAAAAGATTAGATCTCATGTCTTACTATAATTAAGGGAGTACTGTACCTGTCAACGAGCAGTTTATGAAGCACTTTAGTTAAACCTACAAATGCTAAACTCCTATCATAAGCTGACAATTACAACAATAAATGGTTTCAAGGAGGCTGTCACAAGTAAACAATATGGAAAGAAGATTTTATATGCATTTCATGTTTGTTGTTTTATATATGTATTTTTTTTAACTTGTGGATTACAGAAATTAAGATAAATTATTAGAACCTTACAAGTGCTCAACATTTAAGGTGACTTTTTGTAATATAAACAATATAGAAAATATACAGTACAAATAAATCCATGAACATAATTTTACTTGTTACAAGCAATTCAATACAAGGTCAAACATTGTGTAAGATTAAGTGAACAAAGAAACAGTATTTATTCAAGCAATTAACTCAAAACTTGAGTTTAGATGCTTCTCCTCTTTATTGAATAAGGTGGCCTATTCATGCTTCCCACCCAAAAGCTTTATACATTTTCACTTTACTTTTTCATGCAGTTCACAGATATCTTTGAGGATCCGTGGCTGAGTGTCTTTCATGATATACAGTACATATGTTCCATCCGTGTTACACCCAATGCTGCTGCATAGGCTGTGGCCTATACATGACCTTTCATTGGATTTTATGAGTTGTCAATAAACGGACTGATGAATGTCATATTGAACTTACACATTTTTTTTTAATTCTTTTTGACAGAAGAAAGGATTTTTTAAGAAATTATAGTTAATGCAGATGCAATTTAGAAAATGATTTCAAGATTTTAACATACATTAACACTTTGCGACATTGATCCGTTAGGGAATACAATTCAGAAACACTGCTAAATTTGAGTTGTACTGACAACACTCAGCTGTTTATTTTATTTATCATTTAAATAAAACAATTCTTCAATTAAATTAGTAATTAGCTTCTTTAGAGATGTAAAATAGTGAATGAATGATACTTATTTGTGTTAAATTTAAAAAAAATAGGAGTTCTTTTAGTGGATAGTAAATCTGTGAATGGTCTTAACAATGGGTGGAGTTTAAGGTTGGCGGGGGCCTGGCCCCAACACACACCCTACCCCCACTGCACTGTGTTACTTAAATAAATCTCTAAAAACTGGTACTTTTTTTTGTCTCAAAAGTTTTTGTTTTTTTTAAAGGCTACAGGTAATGTAAATGTGCTACGATGAATATGGAAATCTAATTGATCCTTCCCTACGTACCTCTATTTCTGCACAATGCCTATTCTTAAAACAAAAACATTCTGTTGACTTCTATAATATATAGGTTTACTGTTTCATATTAAAGGCTCTGTCACATTAGATGACTTTTCTAACAAGTTGCAGTCATAGCCTTCATTTACATAATATTAGCAAGTTGGAAGCACTTAGCAATGTGTTTGAATGAAGCTGATCATTTACTGTGACATACCCAAAGACTGAGACCAACTACCGTGCGACTGGTTGCAATAAAATCAAACAGTTTTAATTTTGTCTGTGATCAGGGATTGGGCTCTTTGCATGCAAAAACTGAGAACCAATGAGGTTTCAGCAAGAAGTACAATGCATAGAATGTAGCAATGAGGAACATGTGTGTTTTGAACCTCACAAAGAGAAGTGACACTTCTCTGACTGATGTCTCATGCTTTATATACTAAAATTGAAAGATAAAAAAAAAGAGATAAAAAAGGCAGAGACTATGGCTGAACACACCCTAGCTATTAACTCTTCATACAGCGCTGACTCCATCAGACAGCATAGGGGCTGTGGACCTCACAAACAGAAGAGAAGCTGGTCTGTCTGATATTTAGTATTTTACATACCATTACAGAATGGAAAAAAATTAAAGTGCTCTGTTGGAATGAACGTTGTTGGCGATCAAAAAAAGGGGTGAGTATGACCAAGCTGGAAGATCGGCGCTCAGATGGTAAATATGACATGGGCTGGGATTTTCAGTTGTGTAATTTGTCATGGAACAGCAAGAAGATCAGCGGCTGTAATCTGCAAATCTGACATACCACATGACAAAAAGTCGCTTTAGGCGAGTCACATCAACCTGCACTTATTATATTCCTTAATTACACGTCACAAAGCTGGTAATGTCATCAAACAGATCTTCAGTAGTCATTCCAAGCTATTGAAGTGATGACAACATACTGCACACATGCCCAGAGTTTAAACCTGAATGTGCTACGTGTACAAACAGCTGTGCAGCAGTCTAAGCAAACCTCTATCAAACGTCACACATACCACTGTGACAAAATATTCAATAAACAAGAATGTCTCTATGATGAAGTAAATACAAAATTTAAAATACTCAAACTTTCAAAACAGTTTTCCCTATCCCAGAACATACCCAAATGTTATATCAATGCATACATTTTCTAACTTGGTCAAAAAAAACAAGAATGTGCTTATTTTGCCATAATTACAATAATCAGTGGAAAATAAAAACAATATTTTCTCATTTAAACATCATTAACAATATTTGAGTTCTTTTTAGTAATTTCAAAGTTTTAAGCATGTTCATGCAAGTGAGATTTAGTTTATATTGTAACTTTATACAGTATTATGAACAATTTATGGTATGTAACTTGGAATATGATGTAAACATGATGTGACTCATCTGGACTGGTCAAAACATCTCATATGAGAGACTTCTTTCCAAATGTCTTTTATTCAAATTAAATCTTCAGTGTCTGCCTGCCTCTCTTCAAAAGGTGAATGACCCAGGACATTTGAAATTAAAGCCATCCCTGATATATGTAGTCATGTAAACATCTGAGTACACATTTCACAATGTTTCTTAATATTTCAACATTATGTTGTGTTCATGTCACACTTCTTTACTTTGTATTGCATGTTTCAATTTATTGTAAATTGGGCCCATAATTAGACGAGAATATTAAAAATATCTTATTTTAGGACTTGACTGAAAACTATATAGAATTTCTCAAGTATGATCAAAGACTGCTGAATTTAATATTAACTCAGTTTAGATGAACACAGATGGACTTATAGGTGAATATGGGGCATCCGTTTGAGCATCAAAGAGGGGACAGTGGTTGAGTGCAAAATACCACCACTATGTACTTGTAAAATATCACGCATTGAATTATCTTGAAGTTTAAGCATTTACTTTAAGTTTTAACTAATAAGTTTTTTTCTTGCTTGCTTTGTAAACTGACATGCCATACATGCTCTGTGAAGGGTACTACAATACAAATTAAAGATTGAACAAAATAAGAAAAATAACTTATATTTTGATACCAATAGGGGTCTTTGTCTGAATATTTTGAAAAACTGGAGTTTTAGGCTCATGCATAAACAGCAAGGTAGCATCTCAGTTTCATGAAACTAGATTTAAACATGGCATGATCACTACCCGAACGTAAGTGTGTTATTCTCCCTATGGCTGTAAGGGTTTTTATTTAGGTACTGTGTACCTTCTCCATCATCCTGAAGTCATAAAGGAAGCATTAACTGCTAACTCTAAATTAACTATATGTGAGTTCTGTGATGAACTCGTAAGTCAAGCAGGGGCTGGTTCCTGATTTATACCTTATGTTGTATGGTTAGGCACTGGTATCACTGCAATCCTGAACTGGATTAAGTAGACTTCAAAGAAGAGAGATTAATCGTGTTCCCAATTATACCCTTCATAAGGGAGCTACCTCTCTCTCTTGCTTTATTACCCATTGTCATTTTGCTTGTTTTTTTCAAGAGTGGCTTAGTTTCTTTTTCTTGTTTATTATAATCATTACTTGAAACATTTTCTACTAATATCAGACTCTGCAAGTGAATCCCTAGGTTTGAGTCTTCTTTCCAATTATTTCTAGAGCACTGTGCAAAAGTTTTGCTTTAAATGTCTTTTTTTAGTACAGTACATGGTAGGGGTTGGGAGAAGCACAGATCATCTTTGCCCACAGGTGTTTTTTATACTCTTTCTATAACTGTTGGTGTACACTTTGGTGCTGCCTACAGTACAAAAAACGTAGACTTTTCAATGAAGACCTATTGCCAAGATTCACTGACATGTCTCCATCTGATTACACTAAATAAGCTTACATTGACATATTTTATACACTGAATAAACTGCAGGAAACATTAGAATGCTTTTATTCGTTGGATGTACAGAAAAGCTTTATAATTTTAGAGCAGGTGTTTTAGAGTTAATTAAAGATTGTGTTTAAAATTAAAACTTGTTTGGTTTAAATTGCGTTTCATTAAAAAGTCAGGCTCAAAATTTTTGAGAACCCAGTAAACATTGAAATATACAAAAAAACATCTCTGCCTTCCAATCCAGACATGTGGTTTACTCACTTGCTCACCTTAGAGCTACCAATTAGAACTCACCTTGTCACCATCCATTTTAGTCACTCTGTTGCCTTTTGCATCTAAGTGTGGACTTTTGCCCCAAATTATCTCAAAAATGATACCGTGAGGCATCTTTAAACTCCCTGACGTCCCAGAATAAATTCAGGTGTCAGTTGCAAGCCTTCTTTTGCTATCGGGACTCGAAGCTGGAGGTCCCTTTTAGCAGCTTCTGGTGTTCTTGCACCTTTGGGTTTACAGTCTTGGTTTTGGCAGAGCAATAAAGAGCATTTTGAATTTAGGCGTTTGCTCTGGCCATATACTCGAGGTTCTCATCCTGCTGGAGGAAGGCTGCTAAACCCGCAGTTTTAGAAAATTAATGGCATTATTTGTATTTCACTGTAGTCATTGTTTACTTTATCCTAACTTGTGCACCAGTACTTATAGCTACAATGCAGTGACCCACCCATCGCCTTTCCCCACCCCATGTTAAAAGGTGAGTACTATACTTTGAATACAGGGATAAGAGTTTAATGTTTACTAATTAGGCCAGATATTTTTGATGCATAAACTCAAAGTTTCATTTGTGCTATTATGTAGTATTTTTCAGTAAAACCACATTCTTTAAGAGAAGATACAATTTACAGATTTATAGTCTGATCAGCTTCTCCTAACTCAAGCATGAAACTCTGTAGTTCTGTCAATGGATTGTTGGTTATCTGAAGATCAAATTGCTTGCTAAATTCTCTCTAAACTGTAAGCTTTAATATCAAAATATGACTCTTCTTTAAGGTATGAATTCAAACTGTATGGATTACATTACTAAATGTATCAAATGTATACTTTTTTCCTGATCAGAAATATACTACATAACATAAAAGATGCAAGTAATGCATTTATTTGTGCATGGGGTCAGGATATCTATTACAAATGTAATCTCCTCTATATTGAAATCTGTTCACAACAGATTTCTTGAATTTACATTTAAATCTGACCTGGTTGGCTCCTGTCTTACTCTTTCCTTAGCAAATTTTTTCACCTTAATGTATCTTTATATGTGATTAATATAATTAGAGAATACTGATTAAAGAGTTGAAAGAATGTGCCAATTGAGCATTAAGTATTTTAAGAAGCACTATTGTACAAAAAGACACAAAAAATGACTTTCATATTGATAGATTATTAGAGTATACAGTAATCCCTCCTCCATCGCGGAGGTTGCGTTCCAGAGCCACCCGCGAAATAAGAAAATCCGTGAAGTAGAAACCATATGTTTATATGGTTATTTTTATATTGTCAGGCTTGGGTCACAGATTTGCACAGAAACACAGGAGGTTGTAGAGAGACAGGAACGTTATTCAAACACTGCAAACAAACATTTGTCTCTTTTTCAAAAGTTTAAACTGTGCTCCATGACAAGACAGAGATGACAGTTCCGTCTCACAATTAAAAGAATGCAAACATATCTTCCTCTTCAAAGGAGTGCGCATCAGGAGCAGAGAATGTCAGAGAGATAGAGAAAAGCAAACAAATCAATAGGGCTGTTTGGCTTTTAAGTATGCGAAGCACCACGGCACAAAGCTGTTGAAGGCGGCAGCTCACACCCCCTCCGTCAGGAGCAGAGAAAGAGAGAGAGAGAGATAGAGAGAGACAGAGAAAAACAAACAATCGAAAATCAATACGTGCCCTTCGTGCTTTTAAGTATGCGAAGCACCGTGCAGCATGTCGCTTCATGAAGCAGCTGCACAGAAGGTAGCAACGTGAAGATAATCTTTCAGCATTTTTAGACAAGCGTCCGTATCGTCTAGGTGTGCGAACAGCCCCCCTGCTCAATCCCCCTACGTCAGGATCAGAGAAAGTCAGCGCAAGAGAGAGAGAAAAGTAAGTTGGGTAGCTTCTCAGCCATCTGCCAATAGCGTCCCTTGTATGAAATCAACTGGGCAAACCAACTGAGGAAGCATGTACAAGAAATTAAAAGACCCATTGTCCGCAGAAATCTGCGAACCAGCAAAAAATCCGCAATATATATTTAAATATGCTTACATATAAAATCCGCGATAGAGTGAAGCCGCGAAAGGCGAAGCGCGATACAGCGAGGGATTACTGTAATCAAATCATATTTAACACCACTGTCTCATAAGCTCAAAGGACATGGATTTGATTCTAAGCCCAGTCCCCGTTTCTGTGCAGTTTGAATTTTTCTTTCCAGCTTCTTTCCACTTTTCCAAAAAAGTGAATGCTGGATTAACTGGCGACTCAGTGTATGAGTGATTCCTGCATTGGATTTGAATTCGGTTTAGTTGTTTGTTCCTGTCTAGGTTTTAATGCTTTAGAAACAGATTGCAACTGTGTGAATAGAAAAAGAATATTAAGAAAAGAGATTGGCTCTACAGCACTGTGTGTGTTTGATTCCATACTGACCTTTTGTGATTGCGAGTGTGAATTTATATAAGTGTGCCTTGCAATGGACTGGCTCCGTGTCCACAAATGATACCCACATTATTTAAGAAAGAAAGAAAGAAAGAAAGAAAGAAAGAAAGAAAGAAAGAAAGAAAGAAAGAAAGAAAGAAAGAAAGAAAGAAAGAAAGAAAGAAATAGCTTTAAGAAGGAAGTGAAACATGAAAGAGTTAATCTCACTGTAACAGTCATCATCATTAAATACAATGTTTCATTTAGAATCAACCTGGATTCTTCTTGATTTTCACAGATTTAACAAATTAATAAAATATGAAGTGTCTATCAGGGTCAGGACCTTGTCAATTTTGAACCTAACATCAAGCTGCGAAAGACTACAAGTTGAAAACATTTACACAATAATTTTTAATAAATTTAGTCATGTATCATTGTTCCATCATTAATTGGTATAGAGCCTCTTAAGTTTTTTGACTTCTTAATTTTATAAATAAACTTTATGCTTTAAATTTTGTTTCCTGTATTGTTTCTAAGGAGTACAATTTAAAAGTGATTTTTAAAAAATGAAGGGAACAGGTGCCAAATATCATTTATCTGAAACAGATTACCTGTCCTAATCATTCACGAACTAATTTGAAGTCATGTATAGAAATAAAAAATAAACAACATTTAATTAGTAAGCAGTTTTAAAAAATATACTTTTTAGATCAAAAATCTAAAAAGGCAAAAGAAACATTCCTTCTCATATCAGGATTAGCACAAACCGTATTATCTAATAGACAGTACTCTCCCAAAATCTTGCCAAAATTGTAACAATGACAAGTGGTTCAATGCTGGACAGAACACAATGGTTAGCAACGTAGTTAGCTATTAAGCCTTTGCCCATTACTGTACAGTAGAGTTGTAACCCACTAATTTACCATACAGTTCCACCAAGCAGTCTCCCTACCACACTACCTATTTGTATACCACCCATCAATAATTGACTCCCTTTCACCATTCCACCAATGAGTTAGATCACTGGTGCACTGGTAAAAGGGTTACCTTTGGACCATGTCCTCTACAACTGAAGGCCTATATATAATATTATAGTGGTCTTAGGACAGGCCACTATCACATAAAGGGCTAGGGCTTTACACAACTTTAGTTGGATTTTATCCCATTGAACTAGAAAGTTCAGGTGGGACATTTCTGCTGCCAACCACAAGTCCTGCATGGCTTCTATCTTTGTCTTAAACGTAAATGTATATTCCACATCACCCTCTATAAATAAAGGGCTTTCTGCTGCTGATTACTCCTGTCTTTTCCCACCAGCATACAGAGGTAACTAAGTGCTTTTCTAGACTTTTGCCCCTCACCATTGTGACTGTCATGTCACGTATGCCAACTGGAGGACATGGCCACAAGTAGCAAAGCCTTGTTCATCAAGAAAACCCAACTGTACAAGCAAAGTTTCACAGTTCACGCCATCTCCAAATGCTCTTAGAAGCATTAGGGCAACCTCTATTGAGAGAGCTGAGAACTGCATATACCTCAACTACCGTCCTCTTGGGGGCGCTGAAAGTGAAAGCACCATAAGACACCCAGAAACAGCAACCAGAAGTAGACAGCTCATAACACCACTGAAGAAGGGTTTGGTGGAAAAAACAGGACTACATCTTCTAGTAACTCCAAAGCAAAGGGCAATCTGCCTATTGTCACAACAGAAGGAAGAGCTCTTATTGAAACACTGCTTCACACTGACATTTGGGGTGGGGCAGTGAGGTCAAATTTTAGTCTGGGAGGCAGGGTATGTTGAATGATAGAAATACATATGTTAAATATTTAAATAAACCTAAAATTAAAAAATGATCCTAAGCAAAACTAAAAAGATGTACTGTACATAAACTTATGAGCTAGTCTATATTCATGTCAAATACAGTATATACACAGAAGTCTAGTAAAAGAAGCAGACAATTGTAAGTTAACATGCCTCTCCTATCAGAAAGACTCAACAATTTCATGTCACAATGACGACCTCTGTTCACTTGCAATACCGAGGCAAAAATTTTCTACTAAAATGTGATGAATTATGTGACGTATTTGAAAATGTATAAACACATTGCTTTCATAACAGATCTGAATACACTATCTGAGATGAAGATGATTAATTCAGGAGATCTGACCATTTCTTAAAAATACACCACCATTTTCCTAAAAGAAACATATACAATTCTAAGTTTAAAGGGAAATTTAAGCTCTTTGACATAATGAAAAGACCACACCTAATAGCAAAAACATAGTCTCTCCTTCTTTCTCTCCACTAAGTGCTATTTTAAAATGTTTATGATAAAACATCAAGAGGTAAAATCATACTAAACACAAATAATGACAAAAGCACACCACTGCCCTCTACTTCAACACAATATGTACAAAATAAAACAAAATGCTCAAAAAGACAAGTTCACCATGTTCAAAATAACTATTGATGTTGAAAGTTGTTACATCAGTTAAATTGGAAGAATCCTAACTCTCCTCTGATAAGTCAGTGGGAAACCAATGTTTTATATTATTTGAAATTGGAAAAAATCAAATTCTCAGTTAGAGGATCTGTACAGAATTTTTTTAAAACCTGGCAGGATCTAATCAATATTATTTTAGAATAAGAGAAATAACTATTACCACATTTAATTCCCTTCTCCATTTTTTATTTACCTATATATATTTCTTCCTTTCTTTTGTTTATTGTTGCCTTATTAAAAAGCCCTAAGCAATTCTCCTTTGGCTAAGCTCTCCTTCTCAGGGGTGGGGTTTGATTTGTCTTCAATTTTTTTTTTTTGTTATAAATTGATCTATTTGTATGGAATGATTACAATAAAATTAATAAATAAAATTAAAAAAAAAAAAAAAGAAAGATGTTACATCAGTATAAACCAGATAGAAAAACCTGAAGTTAGCCCAACTGTAGGAGTTCATAAATAAAGGCTCTTGATGGAAAGTATGAACAGTAAAGCAGTAAGGTACATGCAAATTGCTGTTTCTAAAGAGATCTTGGGGCATGACCTCCTCAGTTCATTCATTTTATTGTCATTACGATACAGTACAATTATAATACAGTAGACCCCCGCGAAGTTGTGGTTCAGAGTTTGTGGCCTCAGTCATTTGCAGATTTTTCCTTAGAACTTATCTAATAATTGTTAGCGGAAACTGCAAATATCCTCCACACTTTTTATGGCTTTTTTCGTGGTAATACTGTACTGTAGAGAGAACAGGAAGCAACTGTAGAGGAAAACGCAGCTTGGGATGGTGAAAGTAGCCAGTAGAATTTGAAACTACAACTCCCAGCAGTCCCTGCAGTGGCTCTGATTGGTTTTCTGCTGGGGGTGCTGGGGCTGTTGAGGTCAAAGGATGTCAGCACGGCTTTTAAAAAGGGGGCCGGTGACCAAAAGCAAAAAAAAAAGTTTTTGTAATTTGTGTTTCAAGTTCCTGTCTGTCTACCTTCTGTTGGGTTACCTGTACTTATTCATTTTGTCCTGGATTGTTTTGTGGTTGGTGTCTCGATTGTCTGCCGTTTGCCTGTGTACATGAGGACTGTAAGCAGATTCATGGCCATCCTGCAAAGAAAGGAGTACTCCTGAACCCGTCCACCTGTCTCATCTCTGAATCTTGACCTTGCAATCTCTCTTGACAACTCGGTTATCGTCCCCTTAAAAACGGCAAGAAGTCTTGGTGTCACTCTAGATGAAGAATTGTCTTTTTCTCCACACATCAGCAACCTCTCCAGGTCCTGCAGATATCTTCTTTACAACATCAGGAGAATCCGCCCCTTTCTCACTACAGAGGCTACTCAGCTTCTCGTCCAGACCTTGGTCATCTCTAAGCTGGACTACTGCAACTCTCTGATGTCTGGACTTTCACTAAAGGCAACACGACCACTTCAATTGATCCAGAATGCAGCTGCAAGACTCATTTTTAATATTCCCAAATTCTCACACACTACACCTCTGCTGCGGAACCTGCACTGGCTCCCTGTGGCTGCCCGCATCAGGTTCAAAACCCTAACCCTTGCCTTTAAGGCCAAAACTGGAACTGCACCACCTTACATATCAGCACTGGTTAAGCAGCGTGTCACTTCTCGCTCTCTCAGAACATCAAGCACTGCTCGTCTCGAACCACCCTTACTTAAAAGAAGAGGACGACATGCATCAAGACTCTTTGCAGTGTTGGCTCCTCAGTGGTGGAATGAACTTCCTCTTGCTGTACGAACAGCGGAGACCCTCACTGTCTTCAAACGTCGTCTGAAGACACACTTCTTTCAACAGCACTTGGACTAAAGTCCCCATACTTTTTTTTTTTCCTACCCTTTTTCTAAAAAAAAATAAAAAAATAAAAAAATTTTGTACTAACAACTTACTATTTTCTTCTAGCATGGTTTTGTGTACAACTTGGTCAGCGGTAACTTGTTTAATGACAGTAGATTTAATCCTAGCCTTAAAGACTGAAGAACAGTCGTAGACTACTAAGCACTGTTGTAAGTCGCTCTGGATAAGAGCGTCTGCTAAATAACGTAAATGTAAATGTAAATGTAAAATGTCTTCACCATTTCAGGAACTAGTGGTAGGACTATCTTTACATTCCCATTCAACGTGCAGATCTCTGGACTATCTATTTTCATCATTACATTTCATCCGTTGCCATTTTTCATAATTTACTGTGTGTGTTTTGTTTGTGCTTTGTTGTATTTAATGTGTAATCGCCATAAGGGGAACAGGGGTGGTATCGTTGTTTTCATTTATTTCATTTGTTTTCATTACATTCTTTATTTGCTGTTTGATTATCGGTTTGCTTTGTTTTTGTCTCTGTTTGTGAGTGCATGCCAAGGCTGGGTGTGTCCCTGGAATCTCCACCATAAAAATAAATAAATTGCTGTCTTCGACGGTGTAAATCTTAGCGGCACCGGACCGCTACAGCGTTAGTTAATTTCTCCTTGCTGCTGATTGACTGTGATGCATCTCCAGCTGAGTGTTCTTGTGTTTTCTGTTTTGTTCCTCTTAACTCTTAAACCACCACAACTGGCTATAGTCGTTTCCCAGTGCCATTTGCGAGTACGCAGGAGCTGATTAGTCAGTGCCGTACATTCGTTGAGCAGCCAGCTCATGACCACTGCCAGCCCCTTGTGAGCAGGGGGGCTGAACAAACCCCTAGAAGACACGGACGCTCCTCAAAAAAACCCCTCTTAAAAAACGATGACAGACTACTTTCACATTGCTCTCTTACTTGCTGGGCTTACTTGCGGCTGCTCTGTCGCATGATATGTTTCTCGCGTGACGCTACACTTACTTAAAAGCCTGAACAGCACCTGTCCTTTTTGGCTGATTGCTTTGTTTCTCTCTCCTCCCCCAGACATCCTCTGCTCCTGTTGGGGGTCCCACTCCCGTTGTGCTCCCCTATGATGTTTGTCTATTCTTTAATCGAGAACTAACTGCATACTGAGGTCATTTTACTTCTGAAAGAGACATGTTTGTTTGAAGTGTTTGAATAAAGTTCCTGTCTCTACAATCTCCTGTGTTTCTGTGCAATTCTGTGACCCAAGCATGACACCCTGTAGCCTCACTGTCCCTGGGACTGAGCCGCTGCACTAGACTAGCCTGCAAGCATCAGTGCTTAACGCTGTATGCGTGCGTGCAGCCAATTCATGCACAGTTGTCTCAGTGATTTACTGAAATTCATCCATGGCGTCAGTTGCACCTTGTACATATTGTTCCAGTAGTTTTTTAAAATAGTTTTTACAGTTCATTAGCAGTGTGTAAAATGATCAGTGTTGCAGTAATTGTGATGCTCTTTGCATGGAAAAAAATGTGTTCCATTAAAATTTCACTTTTTCTTTGTGAATTGTGATGTTTACTTAAAAAGTGCAGCAAAGAAGTATTTGGCATCCAGGGATGCATTAACCCCCAAGTATGTGGCAGTTTAAGGGTTAAAGATCCAAGATGCCTTTGAAACACCCTGCACCTTCTAAGGCTTCTGGCAATGAAAACGCACTTGCATGAATTACAGTACATATAGCGGTAACATCGGTATTTTACATTCTAGCACTGTAGGAGACATAGCAGTACTGTACTGTACAGTATACGGGTTTACCTTTACATTCTTTATTTTTAGGTAATGTATTAAGCTGAGGTTGAAATGAAATTAAAGTGTTTTGGGGGCATATTTAGGGTTTAAACAATACAAATAGCCATTTTTTTTAACCACATCCAAAATTCGTGGTTTTTCACAATTCGGGGGTGCTCCAGGAATGTAATCCCCACGAATTTTGGGGGTGTACTGTACATGCATTTTTCAAAAACTAAACATCTAAAATGGACATTATATTGATCCTATATCTTGTCAAAAGAGACTTAAAACAAGAACCACCAAGAGCATCTGCATGTGACCTGGTATCACTGGCAACCCTACTTACAAGAGAATGTAACCCCAGGGTTGAGAGCCAAGGGATTAACAACTGTCTTGAACTGGGGGGTGTGTATAGTGTAGGTTAAAACAAACCAGGTAAGGTAATAAAGAGATCAAGGTGTTTGACAAAGACTCTAAAAACAATACTCTCCTTTCCACAACAGACGATCAGAAAAATGGACAGACTCCTGTCCCAAACTCAAGTAAATCACCAACTGTGAAGTTTCTGAATTTTAAAAATCTAGGGCACACTATACAAAATGATATCAAATGTATTCAATTTGATACATCATGTTTCTGTATTTTGCTGCACAACTAAGAAAACTTTATAACAAAAATTCTCCTTTAAAAGCTATGAGTACTACCAACAAAATTCAGACCTCAATCTGAAAGCAACAATCAATAAGTTTTTGATAATCCAATGATCAGATGTAAAATTAAATTCAATTTATTAATTTGTCATCATCAAGTCCTTCCATGAGAACCCTGAATACAATGAGGACTGATTGAGGTCATTTATGTTTGGTAGAATGCCTAGATGGGGCTGGGCGGTCTCGTGGCCTGGAACCCCTGCAGATTTTATTTTTTCTCCAGCCGTCTGGAGTTATGTTTGTTTTTTCTGTCCTCCCTGGCCATTGGACCTTACTTTTATTCTATGTTAATTAGTGTTCTCTTATTTTAATTCTTATTTTGTCTTTTTTTCTCTTTCTTCATCATGTAAAGCACCTTGTGCTACATTATTTGTATGAAAATGTGCTATATAAATAAATGTTGTTGTTGTATTGGCATTGTAACAAGTTTATAGGCAAACTAAAAATGCCAACTTATTCAAAATTCACACGTAAAAATATAGATCTATTTTAACATACAATAAAACAAAACAATATCAAACTGATCAATATAAATGGTTCATAACCACCATTGAGATATGGCCAGCAGACAATGAAGTGGAGAAAAACCAAAGCTCCAGTCAGCGATACCCTTGAATATAATAACGCCCTGGAGTTTATGGTCCATTATAATGCAAAGTCATAGTCACAGACCAAGTCAGTCTGTCTCAGCTCTGAAGATCTAGGCCCATTGACCATCCAACCCCTTCTAGGAATTCTACAATAAAAAATAAAACATATGGCTTTGAAACAAATTAATAAAAACCTGTCATACTTGTATTGATGCTGCAAGATGATAGAAGACAAGCTTAGGACTTGATGGCAAATAAGTAAATGTAAATATACATGTAGGAATACCAGCTGACTAACATTTTAAAAGCTTCAGGAATAAAAACAAGAATATATTTCAACTTATTGATAAATGTTATCTTATCATTATGCAACAATGTCTAAGCTGCACAAGGTGAGAATTCCAATATGTAATTTGGCTAATAGTGCTTTTTACTGATTTAGCCTTATTTTGAAAAACAAGTTTGATACATTTTTAATTATTATGACTATTGGTAAGCAACAAGATGGCACAGTGGTTATCACTGCTACCTCACGGCTCTGTGGACCTGGATTAAATTCCTGGCCCAATTTCTGGATTGTACATGTTTTCTGCAGGTACTTTGATTTTCTCTAATATCCTAGACGTGTACATGTTAGATTAAAGGTTGGCTCTAACTTGGCATAGTAAATGGATGAATGGTTGCTTGAATTATTGAGCCATGGGGTGGACTGGCCTTCCATTCCAGTATTGTGACTAAAGCAAATAGAATAGATCCTGGCTCCCTATGCTTCTATAGTGGAAGAACCAAATTCAGTAAATGACTAGATAGAAAAGTATTAGCACAACATTAAAACAGCCAATCTGCTCCACTGTGCCTAAAATGGGCCAAGATGTAACAATAAGATTTTTTTTTTTTTATATTGCTGCAGTTCTCCTCTATCTCTTTGTTTCTCCCTTCTTTCTGATTTCTTCATAAGTAATACATGAAACAAATTAGTGGACTTTCAACTAACATGTGGCCTACTTTTTGAACATTTTTCAAAGAGTATCCTGTTATATAAAAACATATTCACTGAGCTACTCAGTTTTGTCCTCTCTATTTTACGGTGGCCAATGTCCCTTCCATTTTTTTTTTTTTTGCTCCAAATGTGTCCTTAACAAATTAATGGGACCACTGAAGCTCTTCTTAGCAACGTCATTGGTTTAATTACCAGTAATTAATGTTGAGCACAGATTAAGGGAACAAAAGGACAACAGGACTAGGACTGAATACCCTTGTGATAGAAAAATACATCTATTGAGGAATACCATCATAGTAAGAAGCACTAAAAAAAAATTAAAAAATGAAGGGTTCACAGATGGCAAAACGATCACTCGTTTTTCATATTTATTTAAAATAAACTGAGTTTGCAAACAAACTGGTACTTCCTTGTTTTATTTGGAGGAATCAATTTGGCTAAAACTTAATTTGCTCTCCTGACCAGACAGGCTTGTAAGAGAAAGAGCAACAAGTTCTACCCTGCAAAGTGACACCACCATATCCTCTAGTAAAAAAAATTTAGATCAAAGCGGATTTAGGCCTAGTTTATCCCTCATGAACAAAACAAAAATGTAAGCCTGCGGCAAAAATGACAAAAGAAGAAAAGACACATAGTTTAAAAGGACTCAGAAAATAAACTGAATATAGCTGAGGGTGCATATGCTTTCATTCTTGATGGAAGACAAAGAGAATAACTATCCGATTAGGAAGAAAATCCTACAGGAAGAAAACAATGCTTTTAATGCTAAAAATGTCATTGCCTCTAAAGAAAAAAAGTTCTAGGGCTTAAGTCTTAACAAAAAACAAAGTCATTCATACTCAGAACATGTGTCATAAAAGTAACTAGAATGTACAATATACAGTGGCAAAACATCTTAGGTAAATCAAGATACTGCACAAAAAATATGCCATACATACAGAGATCCAAATGTAGTGTTTTGTATTTTTATAGATTTATGAAAATAACACATAATAAACTATACAGTAATTAGTTCTCTCTTTGGCTGTGAACATTACCCACAAATCTTAGGATTAAAAGTATCTGTATGAAAGGAATTGTGAAGTTTATCCTAAAATTATTATTAATGTTTGTTCAGATAACATGATACAGTATTAAAAGAAAATGTTTTTCTAACCTACAAATAGGAATATACTCATAACATGAGTTTTTTCTTCCTCCTATGTGTAAATAGGTACACAGAAGTTAAACACAAACACCTAATGCTCTTTGTCTAGCACAGCTTCAGGACTGAACAGTGAGGTCATTAACATGCTGCTCAATCCACTGCTTCTTTTGTAATGTCCACTATTTTTTTCTTTCTGATTTACTTTTTAACTCCTTTGCTGTCTTAAAAAGCTACCAATTCTAATATAACTAGAGCTATCTCTTTTAAATTTACAAATTGTTTAGAATTATAATTACAAAAATTAACTTGTTTACTTTTCAGTGTTTCCATCTTGCACTCTATAAAGTTTTTCAGATTAGCAATGGTATTGACTTTACCTACTTCAACACCAGAAAAATGGGATTTTTCATTGTACATCAGTAGATGTCGCTGTACAAATCCATGCAATGATGTTTGGCTAGTAACATAACTTAATATGCTTTAAGGTGCTTTAGCCAATTTAGGGCTGCAGTGTGTTAGAGCTTGTTTCAGGAGTGCTGGGTGCTAAGCAGGAAAAACACTCAGATTGGGCACCAGTCCACTGTGGGGTTCAATCACAAAAATATGCAGCCCCAATCACAGGGCATTTTGGAATCGTCATTTAAGCTAATATGCATCTTTGTGTATGTGGCAGGAAAATAAACTGTAGTGCCCAGTGGAAAACCCCCAGAAGACACAAGGAGACCTGTGCAAATGACAAGGCATCATATTTGAAATCAAGATGCTGGATTCTCGGACCTGCAAATTCTGTAGTCATACTTAACATCTGACATATCTTCAACTGAAAAGTATAACAAGATTTTTTTCAATCAATATTGGGAAGATTATTAATTTCTAAAATGTCACAAAAATTTACGGTGCCAGAAATATCGGTCATTTAATAAAAAGATAAGTTATTTATTGGGCGGTATGGTGTAGATTTGTATTCACGGATATTAAACAGCACAGGGTTCAGTCAAAGTGTTTAATTCTTTATTATTTGTTAAAGAATTTTGTAGCAATGTCTAAAAAATTCAAACTAAAACCTCAGAGTGTAAGTTTACATAAAACAAACACATTTGGCTTTTCATGTTTATTGATAAAGCACAAAATGTGTATGTGCCTATTATAAGTAGTTCCAACTCATTATTAAATGCTCAGTGCGGAAAAGAGCTAAATGTGGCTCTTGTGTCTCTGAACCACATTTAGTGCACATGATTTGGAAAGATGTTACATTTAACATGAGGTGAGAAAATGCCCAGAATACAATTAAACTAAAAGTATTCAATAAAGAAGGTATCTGGGTTCAGTATATGAGACTTATTCATAAAAACGAAGCACTAGTTTCTTAACGTCTAACTTCTGGTACATTCTACAGTGACAGATTGCAAGTGCTCCCATCACAAGTTCTTTTCCAAAGCATGCCTTTCAATATGAAACAAAGATGTCCATGAATGAAGCACATTTAAAAAAAAATATTTAACATTGACATCACTGGGTGGTTTCTTTACAAAACATAAATTACACTTTAACTATAATATATTGAATCAACGTAAAAATAATTCACAATGTTAGTAAAGAGTTGTGAATAATGAATAACAGCTTTCAAATGCAATATCATGTATGGTTTTCATGTCTGAAAATAAAAGGCAATTTTTAACACAAAAAAAGTCATCACATGCTTTTTAGTTACTTACTTCTCCCCACCTAAAGCTAGCTTTCTTATTTAATTACTTACGGAACTTGGAAAAAATATAAAAGATTCTCTTTTTACTGTTAACCTCTCTACATCAAAGCATCAAATTTTATTACAGGCGGATCAACGTGGTGTGAATGCCATAGCGGTCAATCCATACTATACTATGGACACTGTTGTCATAGAACAACTTCATTTTCCAAACAAAAGCACCTATACATATGGCAAAAAGTTGTGAACCATGTTTTGAACTAGTAAAAGAAAAATATGAGTATGATAAGCTTACCCCTTGACTTTAGGATAAGTAAGCAACCTTTGTTAAATCTGTTGTGACTGATGTTCAGGGGGCATAAAGACTTAATAACACGACATTAAACTAGAGAGTTAAGACAAGCTAAAAAATCTGTAGATTTAGATACTGTAGTAATGAATTTTACACAACCATTAATTGAGAAAACAAAAAAAAAAAGAACTGAAAGGATTGGAGGAAATGTATTCACTAATGTATAATCAAAATGTTTTTCCCATCAGTTTTGTGTTATTATTATTTTATTTTTTGACAACTGCTGTTTTGTGTATTGGCTTAACCAGGTTGCTAGACAACTGACCCCAAAGTCGCACGTTTACACTTACAATATCAAACGTATAAAGTTCACCTCTATTCACTCCTCCGCTTCCGCAACTTGTGGATAATTTAAAAAGGACTCATAAGAGCCTTTTGTTAATTTGTTTCTATGTTGTTTCTTACCAGTTTTCCTGATTCTTAGACTTTAATTATTGATTAACTTCTGAAAGTTAGGATGGACATTCAGTTTTGAACTTTGTGTGTTACCTCATGTTTCTCTTCTGGTCACCTCTATCAATTTTTGTAGTTTATCCCACTGATAAAACATGCCAAAAAATGAATTCCTACTAGATAAAATACAAACACTATATCACACATTTAAACTGATAACTGCCATATCTCTACAGTACCCTATTCAAAAACATTTCATTTTTTGTGGATTATAATGGTGGAATGGTGTTATAATTGTCCGGGAGGGCTAGAGAAGCATCTGCAAATATGCTGGACTGGTTATGGCACCCAAAACAGTAATATGAGTGAGCTGGATGGCAGTAGTGTTAACCACTGTGCCATCATGCTGCAAACAACAGAAGACGTACATGGAATGATAACCATATACGAAATACATAAACTAGCAATAAGTAAAAAAAATTAAAATAAATTATATATATTATATATACACACACACCATTATGCTTAGAGTGGCTCTTTTTTTATTGTTTGAAATTCATTGTCTCTGGGCATGGCAGGAACATCTTTTTTGGTTCCAATCTCTGTGCAGATGCTTTGAAAAAAGATTAAAAAGTTCTCTCTCAGGTGGGGATTCCTTGCACACTACCAATGCACAAGGATCAGTGTTATATATCTGGTGGCAATACTCATAACACTCACATTATGATTAGCTAATGTATTCCTCAAATGAAAATACTGCAAGCATTTTGTCTTTTTTTGCAGGGTGTAAGTGTTGTGAGATAATGCACAATTGAACGAGCTTGACAAGGATCTTCCAGTACATATGCTGGAAAGTTCTGTGAATTGGATGTTACAGCTCTGTGATGATACGCTGGCCTTGCAAAGCATTATGGGGCACTGAGGAAAAAAATGTTCTTCTAAGCTGGCAGCAAGGAAGTCACCAGCGAATACAGCATATCAACACTACCCAACAGCAACATTTATGTATATAGCATACAAAATGTGTAGTTTTATAAAAAGGTTAAAGGAAAAATTGCAGTTATAAATAAAAAAGCATCAAAATAATAAATAAAAACAACAAATAGTAATCTAATTTGTGATTAAGGACTAAGTAAAGTAACTTTTAATTTTCTAATGGTTACAACAGCAAATCTGATGCTATAGTCTGATGGCTAGGGAGGAAAGGAACATAAAAACTCCAGCTCGCAGGATGCTATAGAAAGTAAACCTGTAGACGTTTCACGGCCAAAAGACCATCCAGCCACCAGTCACATACAGTGAATATTTATTTTGCTTCTCTGTACCTTGCAGAAGCAACTGATGCTAAAACACAAGCACATACCCTTTGATCATAAAATGCAAGCTTTCTTATTCGTCTATGGATAATCTAAATTAGAGCTAGCTTAAGAGACCTTAGTTAAAGGGATCTTCAAAAAAATGCATCATCAGTCTCACCATTTAAAAACAAAGACTTTTCTTTCTCTTTCACAAGTTGGTGTTATTGCAGTGTTTAATGTTGCACTGTACCTATTTATCATTACTGTTATGGTTATAATATTGACTAGTTTTAGATGCATGTTTGTTTATTATTTTTTTTAGTTTTCTGGAAAAAGTTCAGCATTTATTAAGGCAGATTCTCTTCACTAGGTGACATGTGACATGAGAGCAGGGATCATTACCACCTGATCCCACAGGCTACACTCTGGAATGCTTACCTTCAGAATCACCCTGCCTGAAGTTAAACTGCCTACAGAAAGTGGAATATATTCTAGTAGCACTACATGCAAAGCACAAGGCAACCCTAGTCTGAATTCACTCTCAGAAATAAACACTGAGTCGGTTCCGAGTGTAGCAAATAAACTGCATGTTTTTGGAATGCTGAAACAATACCAGAACACCCAGAGGAACTAGTGCAAATATTTTTTTTTCTTTAATCTTTGCATTTATTTCAAGCATGTCTTTAGAGAAGTGCACAATATAAATAACTTAACCTGAAATAAACAGGCATCTGCATTTTGTTTTAGAAAAATGCTCCTTAAAAAATTGGTTCTTAAGAAGGTTAGCTGCGGTGCAGGTGGCTTGGTTCAGAAAATGGATTCAAAGGCTGTGTGGCTTTATGAATTCCAACAAGACAGTTCTTAGATGTTAAACCACTGTGACAAACAAACAAGCAGTGAGCAGGAAGGTATTCTGGCCAATTCTTAATACAGTGCTCTATATGCCCTTCTTCTGATTGGGAGACTGGCATCTTGTCTAGAGTTGGTTTCTTCCTAGCAGCCAATGCTACCATGAGATGCTCCAATTCCCTTGAACTGCAGTAAGTTTAAGAATGGTAGGCTAGAAAACAATGCATCTATGAGACTATAAGCTATAATAAGAAGATAGCATGTTATATAGCATGTATTAAATAGATTAAAATATTTTTAAAGCACAGATTACATATAGAAGTTTGGAAAAATAAGATATGTTTATCCATCCATCCATTGTCCAACCCGCTGAATCCGAACACAGGGTCACGGGGGTCTGCTGGAGCCAATCCCAGCCAACACAGGGCACAAGGCAGGAACCAATCCTGGGCAGGGTGCCAACCCACCGCAGGACGCACACAAACACACCCACACACCAAGCACACACTAGGGCCAATGTAGAATCGCCAATCCACCTAACCTGCATGTCTTTAGACTGTGGGAGGAAACCGGAGCGCCCGGAGGAAACCCACGCAGACACGGGGAGAACATGCAAACTCCACGCAGGGAGGACCCGGGAAGTGAACCCAGGTCCCCAGATCTCCCAACTGCGAGGCAGCAGCGCTACCCGCTGCGCCACCGTGCCGCCAGATATGTTTATGAAAATGTTAAATATTTTTCTGTTGAGTAGAAGTTTAATGTCCTTTATCTGCATCTTTTTTAATTATTACACATTACTCACTGCAATGTCTTACAATTTCTCCACACAGATTCCTTGCTTCGATATTGCTGAAATATTAAGTCTCATGCTGCTCAGAAGTGATTTTAAAATTTATATTCCTTAATGAAATTCAAATGTGCAGTCTATAGTCTGCTTACACTAACAGATTGTTGTGTTATTATTTTAAGTTAATAGCTGCTTGGATGTAGCTAAGAAAATGACTTCACATCAAGTAAAACAGTCTATTCAGTATCACACAGTGCACCCCACCCATACCCTAAAAACAAATAAAATACATCTAACTAGCAGGTTTATATTGCAAATATTAAATGTACCCATTTATGTATTACAATATTAATAACTCATACCCATGTCAACAAGAAATCCTCAGAAAATTCAATAGATTACATCTAAAAATCAGGGACAACTTTTCACATCCATGCCACAGTTGCCACCAATTTTAAGTATCAGCAGCAATTCAAAGCACCCCCTCCAAACCAGGTTTAGATAGCTCTTTCTGTTGGGATGGAAACAGCAGCTGCTCTTACTACAAAGGGACACAGCCTCTGTTTGATGCTACAGATTCGAAAGGGGAAGTGGTTAATGCAGACACTACTATTAACAATCAAATCTTTTATCCATCGTCTCACAAGAATTTAGATACATTGGGACTTTTGAAGCCTACTTACTTAATATACATGAGATAAATGCTTTACAGTGACCCACAATACAACAGTCCGACCCAATTTAACTAACTCTTTGACCTGATACGGGATTTTCAAGAAGCCAGTCAACAGTTTAATTGGCAGAGGTGCTGCTTTAATTCACACTGCTTCTCTTCTCTCTCTCTCTCTCTCTCTCTCTCTACCTCCCTCTCTCTCTCTTTTTAACAGGTATTATGATTAATAAAAAAAATGCATATGCCTGCCTGTTTTGTGATGGCAGATGTGTCTAAATTATTACAGGCAGGCTCTGGGGAGTACATACAGTGGATCTTCAAACTAGAAAGCAGCTGTTGAAAATTAACATTATACCACACACATGTTCTTGGGAAAAAAATACAATAACAGCCTATGTTACTCTGCCAAAGCCACAGAATTTCTTCAATAGAAAAAAAAGCTACATATACAATTTATAAACAGGAATTTGCCCTTTGAGGATTTTATTTTGCTTCAACAGAATAATTTATTTTAAACACTGTACACTGCAGTCCTTCTTAACTGGAGAGAATGGACACACTAAGTATATAATTAGTGAATAAAAATGATTTCCTCACATGATTCAGTATTAACTATCATCACCAGATTTTGAGAAAACTTGCTCTTAATAGAAAGCAGCAACAACATAAAGATGTGACCTACAGTATTCTCTACTTCTGTTAAAATATGACAGCCTACCAAATTTTAAATGCCAAGATACAACTGTGGATTTTTACATATTTCACATTTTAAAGAAATGTATTTTCCTCTGACTGTACAGTTTCAAAACAGAGTACAATTACTGTAATATGGCCACGAAGGTCTCAGCATGAGGGTTATGAAGGCTGAAAGGCTTTGCTCTACATGGTTTCCATTTGTTTTCCTCATTTTTCACCCCAGCCAGTGTTGCAGTTGCCAAATGCTTTAAAGTGAAAACACAGAGCTGGCAATAAAGCCAACAAAGTCCCAAAATATTTCTACATACTTGATGTACCATAACAATAGGTTCTATAGTAGCTTGCCTTCTTCAGACAATACGGTCGTGTTATTTCTCATGAGAACCAGTCACTTTTCAGGCCATGTAAAAAAAAAAAAACAGAACTAACGATGGTTACTTTCAAATTTTAATGTGATTCTAAAACTGCGCAGATACATGTTGCCATTCTTACCACACAAAATAAAAATAAAGTAATGGTATTAAGACCAAAAAAATATTATACGTAATAAAAAATGTGTTTAATATGTGTTAAATATTCTTCCCTTTTGCTTTACTTTGAGTACTGAGAAAAGCGCTATATAAATGTAATGGATTATTATTATATTATTATTACTTGGGAGGAATAGTGGTGAATTGTAATCTCATTGCTCAAGACAACCAGACTCAACCTGTGTCTTATTGGGTTTTCACAGTACTTCATTTTATTCACATATGCCAAAGATAACCAAGACTGGTGACTCTAAATTTGACAGCAGTGAGCGAGTATGCTTCCTACAAAGCACAGATTCCTATTCTGTACTTGTTGCTGGGTTGGCTATGGCTCTTTGTGACCTTGAGTTGGACTAAGAGGGTACAGCAAATGAACAGGAGAATGGATTTGAATATGCATCAATAAAGCACTGGAGCATACAGAAAACAAAAACTATTTCAAAGTCAACTTCTGTTTAAAAGGCATGGGCTTCCAAAGATTTACATACTCAAAACCAGAGTGTTAAGACATAATACTCTACAGGCCAAACAAAATAAGTTATTAAAGTTTGTGGAAAACAGATACAGGCATGACAATAGATAACAGTACAGATATCAACAATTAAAATGTGCTTTTTAATTTATGAAGATGACTACAATCTCAAATGTTCTATATGTTTCATACACACGCATGACATGCTATTTTTATATCCATTATATAATATACAGTATACATATAATTATTATTATTATATTTTTACATCCATTATACAATATACACACAGAAAATTTTACAACTTAACCGTCTCCATAAAGTACACTTAAGACAAATTGCCTTTATAGTGACAAAACTGATATTTCTTAAGCATATTACATTAATAACAGGATACATTTATGTAGAGAGAGAGGTTAGGCGCACACGCTGTTAGTGCATTGCTGCACCCACCACATGATGAACCAACTTAGGATTCGGACCCGAGTGTAGCCATGCGACGGGTGACACCTCAGCACCACACTAGTTTAGATGGAATGGAACCAGTGTTAATTTTTTTTTATGGTGGCTGGAGTGCCAATTGTGCTACCAACCCCCAGGTTTTTCCCTGCAGGTTGGAGGGCCTACTTGCAGGGCTGGATGCAGATTAACATCATACCGAGGACGGAGCAATTGCAGGTTAAGAATGTTGGACAAATATAAAGAAACACTAAAGGCTCAAGACTGCGATCTATTCTACTATATAGACAGCTTACATATTATATTCCATACCGAAAACAGATTGCATGTACAAAACCTCTACAGGACAGTCTTACAGGTAGCAAAACATTTACAGTAAATGTCTAGTGTTCTGAAAGAAGGAAAGAAGGAAATGAGCACCATATCTCTAACAAAAAGCTCTGCCTGGAAAAAGAAGCCAAAGAAAACTGAAAAGGAACAAAGCAGGAACTTGTCTGCATTAACTTTCTCCACAGAATGCACTTTGCCTTGAACTTGCCTGCTTAACAGATGCAAAGCACTGAGCCACCACAGGAACTTAAGACTTTATACTGGCAAAGGGGAGCTGTCCAAACCTTCAATCCTGAATGCACATAATTGCATTCCTAAGATGTTTTCCCCACGCAGGAATGGTTGTAAAATTTCTTGAAATGTTGACACACTTCCAGAGTGTTTAGAGGAGATCCGCTTAGCTGTCTCAATTTTGCACCCCTTCAGCCAAAGATGAAAAAATGTCCAAAATAAAAAAAAAATGAGCATATTGTATGTAATTGAAGATTATTATGTAAAAGCCAGTGTACCACTTTCTCAGTCAATTTAAAAACCAACATAAATAAATTTTATTTAGGATCTACAAATGCATGTTAACTGCTTCAGCATTCAATTAAACTTGTTTCTCTTGTTTTACCTTCCACATTATGACATTGATTTGAATGTACAGTAAAATCCCAAAAACATCACTGAAAGGAAAGAAACTTGTGCAAAAGTAATGCAGGTTTAGAAAAAAAAAGGACTGCTGCCTTTACTCAAGCTAGCTATACTTGTGTTATGTACAAGTACTGTATGTATCCCACTCAATGTTTGGTATTATACTTTATAATTTCATTATAATTGTAAAACATCTTTGTAAGGCTCAGAAAAGTAATAATCCAGGTGCTGAATAACTGCATGCAAACTAACTGGTTAACTGAAGTGTTCATGTGAGCAGTACTCTCTCAACTTTTATATTTCATAATTCTAAAGAGGGGTGGCACGGTGGCGTAGTGGTAGCGCTGCTGCCTCGCAGTTAGGAGACCTGGGTTCACTTCCTGGGTCCTCCCTGTGTGGAGTTTGCATGTTCTCCCCGTGTCTGTGTGTGTTTACTCTGGGTATTCCGGTTTCCTCCCACAGTGCAAAGACATGCAGGTTAGGTGCATTGGCAATCCTAAATTGTCCCAAGTTTGTGCTTGGTGTGTGTGTGTGTGCCCTGCGGTGGCCTGATGTCGTGCCCAGGATTTGTTTTTGCCTTGCACCCTGTGTTGGCTGGGATTGGTTCCAGCAGACCTCCGTGACCCTGTGTTAGGATATGGAATGGATGGACGGATGATTCTAAAGATTCCACCAAATTATTTAGAAGATGGACTGAAAGTAAAAGTATCAAGTTCATACTTAACATAAAATGTGGACTGGCAAGTCAAAACTGTTTTGTGGTAATTTCTGAGACCTAAGTGCTAAAGCAGACATAAATGTTAAACATATTTATGCTTTGGTGTAGTCAAATATGTCATCACACAATTAAGTTCTATGTTAACAACATGTATTCAAGAATACGTATGATTTTGACATTATTGTGGTCTGAACGCTTGGGAGATATTGTGAAGTCGATATGGTAAACATGATAAACTTATGGAGAATCAACAGTCAAAAATAATGTGACTGGTAACCATCTAGGACCATCCATACACATACTGTTTTATTTTTTTTTTTTTATAGTATGCTTGATGTCAATACTTATCTGTTAACAGTATGACTAAAAGTTTACTTCTCTGTAAAGATACTGTCTACAATGTTTTGAGCAAGTTAGAGATTTTCAGAAAATTCAAGCAAGAACCTAGTAGCCAATCAAATGAACTAACCAATTTAATCAATCTTTCTCCAAGCACAAGTTCACAGACTACTGTGACTTTAACTAGTAAGACTGCTGCCTTTACAACGTTACATCATTCTGTATATTGCTAGGAAACAAAAAAAAAAAAAAAAAAAAAAAAAAAACAAACAAAAGAGGCACGTGTTACAGTGGGCAGCATTAGTTCTTCATAGGCGCAGGGATTGTAAGGTTTAATTGTCACCTCAGGACGCCTTGTTTTGTTAGTGTGCACATTCTCCCACTCACTACTCCGGTAAGCCTCCTTATATTTACTCCTACTCTTATAAACATCTAGCACAAGTTGACCCAGCTCCCAGATGTCTCTATGTGCCGTTAATACACCATATAGTTGGTAGCCCCATCTTGCAACACTCTTGAATAGATAAGCATCTTCACATAACAGAAGCTTACAATAATGGTTACACGTGCATTTTGCAGCTAGTTGTGGCTCATATCAAAAGGAATGATCACTTGCCAGCCACAAGTGCTACTCAATTTATAATAAAAAGACAGACAATCCAGATACTATTCATCCATTCTTAACCTGCTTTTATCAGGAACAAAGTTGTGAATGAGTTGGAGCCCATCTCAACAAGAATATGGTACAATGCAAGAATAAACCCTGGAAAGGGTGCCAGCCCATAGCAGAACAAACACATAAACAATTGTGCCAATTGAGGATTGTCAATTTATCTACCCTGCATGTCTTTGGACTGGGGGGGGGAGGGACCTGGAGGAAGCCCCCACAGATATTGGTAGAACATGTAAAATCCACAAAGGGATGGCACAGGACAGCAATACCACTACACCACCGTGCCACCCACCAGACACCAATCATCCACAGTTTCACTACTTACAAAAATATATTTTTGAAAAATATCAGATTCTCATCATTCACAATGTCTTTAGTGTGAAGTAAAATTCAACATGCAGTTATTTAAAATCTGAAATGACCTGGTCAATAAAAAAAACAAATTCTGGCAAGAGCTGCCATGCTTCACGGAGGTGTATGTAGATGAAATCATGGAACTAAGGTTTGGGTGTCAACTTTTTGATTCAAATATAAACAGGTGTGATATTAAAGGTCTTGAAAAAATGCCGCTGGTGAAAGGTTTAATAAAATAAAAATAAAAAAGGATTGGATTTATATAAATATTAAGCATTCTCCATGCATACTGCATATATATACATTTTTACACTGGGCTGCACACCTTAAATAAATTTATATATTATATAAATAAGTAAATAAAAGAAGCATATTACAAACTAGACATTTTTTAGTATGTGTGTGTGTGTGTGCCAAAAATAAAAACAAATTTTAAGTATGTAGTTTGATTCGGTAATGGAAACACACAGCTCTGCTTTGTGTACATTTTCCTACAGAGTTGTCTTTATTTTTCTTGCTTACGCGGACTGTCCTTTAAAGTGTTCTGCTGGTAGTCAACTGGCCTTGAATCACTGCCAAAAACAATTCAGCAATGAAAATGAACAATAAATCATTGTGGGAAGACATTTTTATTCCTCCAAGCAA
The DNA here is from genome assembly GCF_900747795.2 of Erpetoichthys calabaricus. NCBI lineage: Eukaryota > Metazoa > Chordata > Cladistia > Polypteriformes > Polypteridae > Erpetoichthys > Erpetoichthys calabaricus. The sequence continues at coordinate 218,438,278 of NC_041398.2, read as the reverse complement.
TCCAAAAACCTCAATGAAAACAGAGTGTAAAGTTAAACATAATTTAAACTTTTAAACGCAGTGTGACAGTTTTCTCTCTGAAAATGTATAATGAACACAGTCTATTTCCAATAAGATAATATGATAAAATTGATTTTCTCTTTTTTTGTAGGGATAAGACAAGGCAAAAGAGAGTACAGCAAAAATAAATAAATATTCTGTGAAAATAAATTATTAATTACTACAAAGCAAGGCACATTTGCTGTATGTACTGGTAGCATTTAAAGCAGAACTGTAAAATAACCAGTTCTTGTCAACAAACTTTTAACACTTTTGTAACTCTAGAAACTTACTCTATGCATTTTATTATAAGAAAACAACTAACTTTTCTTTGTTGAATGTATTTGTCATAACTAACTGACGAACACTGTATATAGATATACTGTAATGTTTCTCTTCTGCACAAAGACACCCATATTTGGGAAGCATTAAATGCAGTTTACTAGGTTCTATTTAATTGTGTTTTTGTGAAGAAAAACAAGGGAACGCTCTCAAGCTCTTTAAATACACATATAACAGTAGATATACAGAATAAGATTATATTGTAATTATGTATAGCCATATAAATAAAATTAATAAAAATCTTTGCATTAGTTTTTGCTTTGTTAACTTACTGTGTATCATGAAAAAAATGTTAGTAGACAAAATTGTTATCATCAATGAGGATTCTGCCCCGCTGTTTCACATCCTCATATGGACAAGCAGGTCTTGAACCTGGAGTCTGCCCACCTGAGTTCTACTGAAACTTCCCTCCCCCCAAATGAACAAGCAGGCTTGTGATTACTACAGTGTAGCTCAGAGGGTATCATTTTACACAGCACCTGGCTCTCCCTCTCTCAGCCTTGCTGCCTCCTCTCTACAAAAGTCATTCTTGATGCCAAAATATTTTTAAATTTCTACATAGAGTTGATATTAAAGTCAAAATAATTTGCCATATTAGTCTAATCAAAAAATCTAAATGGCTAAAATATCTTACGCGATGTGCTTCACTTATGCTCACACTGAAAGAATACTTATAGGCAAAGTTTATGAGTGGACAGATCCATCAATAATCTGTTAGTAGCTTTTCTGGAAATTAAAATCCATATCATTAATGTTGTTTTTATCTTTTTCCCTTTCGAAAATGCCACTAATATCACCATTCTGAATAAGTTACCTGCCAGAAGTTTTCATCTTGGTGACAGGTAGCAAAAACCGTTTAAATGAGGAAAACTCTATATTGGTAGTGCATGTACACTGAGCATTATTCTTTACAGTTGTGTTCCAATCTGCTAACTAGATGTCTGTAAGAAGACAATAACAATAAACTTTTTGATACTTGGTCACATGATAGTTTGTTTTATATTCTGTACTATTTAAAAAAATGAGAAAACAAAAGCACAAATAACAACATTAGCTGTCCACTACTATATTAAAATTATTTGTATAATAAGAAATAAGCAATTGGTTCTAAATGGGGTGAAGCATCACTTCCTTGTCATTTCAGCATTAAGTATTAAGTTGTTATGAACTGCAAATGGGCAGTTTTGCTCTTGCTGTGTATTTGATGTATTGGCTGTTTTTTTTTTCTTGTCATCTTCTTCTGCCATCTTTGCACATACTTATAAACATTTTGTTCCAATCTGTGCCTTGTAGTACAGACTTGCATGCTCAAAAAAATACTTGTTATCAGCCCTTAAATGTTAAATTGAAAAAATGTGAATATGCTGCTTATGCAGGTATTCAAACCCCACACCTGAATATTAGGTTCTGCAACAGCAGCAAATTTCAGTTGTTTTACTAGGCCTCTTTTGGTTAGAAGGGATTTCTACACATTCCTCCGGGCAGATTTTCTCAAGGTTGTTCAAGTTTATTGTCAAATGTATAGTGAAATTGTTGCCTGCATTCGGAACCAACATACAATTCATCACCACTTTCCAGCAGCATGATCAGCAAAGTATTACTAGACAAACATGAACTTAACTTTAGCCCCCTATTGCTTGAGCTAGTCTAATGTTGCTCTGCCTTGTGATTCATATCATTTACTGACACATAATGCAATTTGTTAGATGGCACTTCCATTTATTACGTTGTTGTGTTAATGAAAAAAAAGAATTAAAATTCAGCACATTATTTCTCACAGTGGAAAACAATGATTTTGTATAAAAAGCATAAAGTGGTCAAATAGTAAGAAAAATAAATCATCATACTGTATATGTAAGCCATAAATATAGATGCATCAATATGCACTGAAAATCGCTTTATAATCACATCAACTTATAAGGTGTTTAATAATTTTCACCCCTGCAAAACACAAAGGTCTGAATGCTTAAAGAAGTACGTTTTTATTTTTACTTTGACTACAACAATTTTTTTCTTGTATAGCAGAAAATCACACAAGGAATGCCCCAATGGGTTTCAATAGGCCCTGCTTTTTGTCAAAGCCGGCCCCCACCCCCGGGCGCTATGACCCTCTAGGATGACGAGAAAAGAAGAAAGATATTTTTAAGATATCTGCAGATAACTTTCAAGACAAAAAGAGTTTTCTTCCTTCAGTTACGTTGCTAGCACAACAGATTGATAGATAGCGTCCTTAGGTTTTCTTTAATCACATTTAAGTGATTTATTTTTATTACTGATTTTTATTGTGTAGCTAGTCATGTAAAATTTGGATTCAATTGCTAAAGGAATCAGCAAATAAACACTGATGCTACTGTTACATGTTTGTCCATATGTTAAGCAAGTTATACAAAAATGACACAGTATTGTAGTGTGCTTTGCTCTTGTTTACACTTTATGCATTGCAGAACAGAGCACAGCAGATGCCGAAGCTTGGAGAAAAAAAAAACATGGTTTGTACTGTCACTGCATATTTAGTGTTAAATGTGGATCTAAAGTTAATAATAATGGAATGTATGCTGATACATCTTAGGACAAAGAACAGCAAATCTGTAAACAAAATTGGATTTTGCATTCCCATATCAAATTTTGGTCTCCAACCTAGTAGACTACTGAACACACAAAAGAATGTCATGAAATAGGAGAAGCATAGAGTGTTTATAAACTGTCATTCTTATGTAATATCCATGAGTTCATCCTTATTTAGGTGACAAACACACTACACAAATAGTAAAAATTGTCTTTTGGCTAATTAGCTGATGCCTTTATCGAGGTTAACTTACGAAATGGGAGCAGTGGCATTTTCTCAGTGTTACACAATGAGTTGAAGGTAGGATTTGGGAGGAAACAACAAAATCAGTTTTCATGAGGGACATCATTTCTTATCATGTATGATACTGCCCTTTGAACGTTTTAAGAAATTAAGGTGCAAACCCATATTTGTTATAGAACAATTGTTTTACATTCAAATTTTAACCTAGAAAACCTTAAATTATTAAAGCATCATCAAACCACAAGTTATGCATATATTTATTTGATTGAAAATTACAAATGCTAAAATTCATCTTTCAGTCTAACGTTAAAAAGAAAATCAAAACAATCATAAAAAGCTCTGATTATAGCAAAGCTGTCGCCTTGTACTTTTTCAACTCAACATAAATATGAGCTGAAATGCTCTTGAACTTGCATAATTTCATTTTGCTAAATTTTAATTATGTAATTTAAAATTACTCCAAAGAAAATGGATTAAAATATGGGTGAAAATCTAAAGATCAAAGCAGGGAACTACAAAGGCTAGTAACCATAGAAAGACCACATGGAGATTTGTTCTGACAAGATAATTATTTGTTTCCGTGCCTAGAGAAGGACACAGGCAACTTTAAAAAACAGAGAAAATGCAGAATACAACAGTAATTGAAAGGATGACTGTGTATTGCAAAAACAGCATTAACTTTACTTTAACCTCTGCTCCTTCAACCCTTAAACCAACATCTGGATATCTGAAATTGCAGCTCCTGCTGGCTCAACAGCCAGGTGTTTTGCTAAAAATGCAAGTGTTTGTATTTATAAGTTCATAATCATCTACAGCATAAAAGTATGTGTAGTACAAATAGCGTACTATTTAATTTTTTGATTAATCTAGAGTTAAAACAAAACTCAAATAACTGCCTTTTTTGGAGTTTTTGCTGTATTTCATTATTATCTAACTTTGCACCTTTAATAAAAATATTCCTTTTAGAAAGATTAGAATTCAATATTTCTGTAACCAGTAGAAGTTACGATAGTAACAGAAGAGATTCTGGATTCCCTCTGAAGACAGCTGGCTTGAGAGTGAAATGTCAGAAATGAAAACATTCATTAAAAAGAAGCCCCTTGGGGTAGAGGAAAGACAGCAGGTGGAAGGCACTTTTACTAGAAATCTATACAACCTAGCACTTTAAGCAATAGCTTGACAAACGAGTTCTTGTAGGACATGTTAGCATAAGTGTGCAATTTATAAATGTTATAGCCGGGCAACTGTCAACTCCTTTTAAAAGACATTTATGTAGTATATGGATTTTAACAAAAACAAAAATAAATAACAAAAAAATATGCAAACATGCGAAGATGACTTTTTCTAAGCTTATCAACCTTTAAGAATCAAAAAGGATGAGGGGTTACAGACTTATAGAAAGGACTACATTATAGAAGACATACAGATAGGTTACTTATTGACCCTGAAAGAAATTTCTGACAGCTTGGATGAACGATGCATTACAATACACTGCCGAGCTCAGAGTCGGATAGTCAGTTTTCCAGGCGAAGGCAGCCTGTGCCCTTGTAGGTCTTTCCCCTGTGGCACAGTCCACGTCTGCTGTGCCTTTGTTTGCCTCAAGGGAGGGTGGTTTGAATTGTAATACAAGGCTTTTACAGGCGAGTAACCAGTCTTACCTATTAGTTGCCCTAAACCTTGCATCAAAAAAGCAGAGCATAGTATAGTGTTTCCAAGGTTTCTGAATCTCATTTGAACACACAGCCTGTGGTGTACGTCAGATGATAACATCAGGGAAGGCCCAATTCAAAATACTTAAATTTATTAGAGATGGTAATGTAAAGTACATTCTGTTTATGGTGATACAACAACATTTGACTGTAGAGTGGGAATTTGGGGGGTGGGCTACCGCAAAACTTCAACTGTCATGATGTGGAAAGCTTCAACTAAACAGATCTGGGTTGCCGAGATATTTAGTTACTGGTATGTATGGAGAGAGAGAGAGAGAGAGAGAGGAACTTTATTTGTCCCCATATGGCTTTTTACAGATGCTCATTAAATAAACAAATAAATAAACACACACACACATATATACATACATACATACACCAGAATGAATAAAAAGAAAGAAAATCCTGGCAGTCACAGTGAGGCATTATATAGGCATATTGGCATTGGTATAAAAGAGCCCCAGTAGCGTTTCCTGACACACTTCTGCCAAATAATTCATTGGCTGAAAGTCCTCAGTGTGAGTGTGTCAGAGAGAGGATGTGCAGCTTTCTTCATAATGGCACTGAGTTTTGTTTTAGTTTTCTTCTTTGCTACTACCTCCAGGAGCTTGAGAATGTAAGAGAGACAGAGAAGTGCAATCCACCTTGGAGGTGAGGTCCATAACTACTGAGCAATTTTTTGTGGCCGTGAAGGCACACAGTAGCTGATGAGTAGATGGAATGGTCCAGAGAGAAGCGTATAGTTGGGGTTGTGTGTGAAGCCAATAGAAGCTGCTGCTGTGTGTGGGGCTTGGGGGAACAGTGGCCTGGTGGTCGTGGGCAACTAGTGGAGGTCTGACCAAACTTTGGTGACACTCTGGGTCAGTACCAATGCTTCCAAAAGAAACATGAGGGTCCTTTGTTGTATTTGTTTTTCACACTTATTTTATTTAATCTCTGTTAAGCAAAGGACTGTTTTATTTGTCTCCTGTGTTTTAATGGAATAAATTTAACTTCATTTATTAATCAGACACAGTTTTCATGATTCAATGCGGACACTTTAATTCTGTGGGGAAAAAACACTTTGCACTTTTTTGCATTTTAAAACTTGTCTGTTTCCTCAGTTGCTACTGAACCATCCTCAATCAACAAACTTTCAGATGCCCTGCCAAGGGACAATGCCATGGGGCTGCTGGCATGGAGCATCACATCAGTGACATTTACTTTGGGCTGTTCTGACCAAAGTCAAGCCTGATTGAATACTTTAGATAACAAAGAGATGATCCTAACTACCCTTTTTAGTGCAATGAGTTTCCTCAGGAAGTAATAAATTTTGTAAACCTGAAAATCACAGATTACAGTAATCTGCTTATGGTCCAAACAACTGGAAGATGCACTAAACTAAAATAAATTAATATTCTACAGTAAATCTGCAAGAGACATCACAGATGAACAAGTATTACAATGCATTCTCCTTTCTACTTCTATCAAGAATAGCTGAAGAGACAAACATGGACAAAGATCCAGTAAGATACAGAATCATTAATAAATAGTGCAGAAACACAGATCACCTGAAGGTTTACAGTATGCAGTACGTAAGAATATTTTCAACATTCTAGCCATCAATTGCCCTTTATACTTGGAAGGAAACTGGACTTGTAGAAAAACTGCACAGGATCATCAGAGACAAAAAAGCATGAACCAAAACCAAGAGAAAATGCTAATTCAGTCTAGAACTCTAAATATACAAATATGCAAATTAGCTTATCCAGAGAAGGGTTGTGGGGAAGCCAATCCCAGCAAGCATAATGTAAAAGACAGGAACAATACCTGGATGGGACGCCAGTCAACATACATAACAGTGCTAATTGAAAGTTAATGCTTAAATTCTACTACAGTATATCCATATTTTGTTAAGAGGAATTAATGCATACAGCAGATAAAAGAATGAGGTAATAGCTCACGTGAAAAAAAGCAAACCACTAGATTTTTTATCTAAATGTATTATAATTTAGGTACTCCAAAACAATATTAAAAAGTTCATCAACTCATTCAAGAGAAGCCTGAAAGCTAAGAAACTTGAGCAAGTCTGGTCATAACCGTTTAGTTGAGTGTTAACATATCATGCCAAGAACAATAGAGAAATTCCCCTCTGTCTCTAGAAAGGGGTCAGAAAGTAATTTCAAAAGGAACACCAAGCAGTAATTCCACAAATGATGGATAATATACAAATGAAGAGCATTCAGCATCTTCATAATTTTGCCATTCATAGATGTAGAAGGGTAAATCGTTAAAAAGAGGACTAAATAAACTTGGTTTACAACATGTCTGCAGCTGAAGTTGGATAACTCCTAATCTTAACTTGTCTGTCAAATGATCAATCTATGCCCAGGTGATCTAGTAAATATTAGAAGTGCCTTTAAGTTCCTGTATTCCCATGTAGGCCAAGTTCTTATTTTATAATCCATCCATTATCCAACCCGCTATATCCTAATTACAGGGTCACGGGGGTCTGCTGGAGCCAATCCCAGCCAACACAGGGTGCAAGGCAGGAAACAAACCCTTGGCAGGGCACCAGCCCACCGCAGTCTTATTTTATCATTTATATCAATATTCATTTTCTGGCTAGGGAAGCAAATGAACTGGCAAATGTGCAAGCTACAGTAAGTCAACAGGGCAAACTACCCAGTAGTCTCCTCATCAAAATGTTATTATAAACTTTAACTGACAAACACAACACTAATTAAAATTAGTTTATGATGCACAAAAAGATCAGTATCTATGTTATCTAATCAGCATTCCCACAGATGTTTCTGCCACCATTATAGGAGATCATCATTTCAAAAAAATTCCTAAACTACAATAAAAAAGCTTAAAAATAACATGGTACGATTGGATAAGAGGCAATTCTAAATTGGTTGTATGTGAGCCAGTGATGAACTAGAGTAGGCCTTGCATCCACTGCTGAAAGGATAGGCCCCAGCCCCCCACGACCCTAAACTGGAACAAGTACTGTATATTTGAGAACATTATGTTAATTGCATCCTATGAGTTCAAACCAACTTAAACAGATGGCTTTATTAATTAAGAGAGTTGCTTTGACGACTTCCTTACACTTTGTTATTTAAGAGCATATTTAAGATTAAATCAAATTTCCTCTTAAAAGGAGGGATTTTAGAAGACTGAAGAGCAAGGAATACTAAGGTGTTAAGAAATGTAAAACACAATACACAATCCTTTCATTACTAATACAACACAAACATTTAGGAAAGTTTTCTATTTTACAAAAAAAAAGTAAAGTCATACCAAAACAATAAATTCACTATTGAAAGAAAAGAGATTATTCGCAAATTTATGTGAATGATATGAACACTTGAGGTAAACATCCATCATTACTTTCCCATCCAACATTAACTATTCTAAAAAACTGCACACAACCAAATAAATGAAGTTTTGCAGGACTGAACTCTAACACTTGGGAACACAAATTCTCTTCTGTTATTTATTTTTTGGCATTTAGGATACTTGTCTGGAAAGTACAACTTTTAGAGGAAGCATAAAATGAAAGTCTAAAAATATACCTCAAAATAGTCCAAAATCCTCCACTTTTAATATTTTTAATGTTTATTTACCTTAACCCAATATATGGTCAGTGTTTTGCTTGGTAAGTAATACAGACTATCCTGTAACCCTGGACCATGCAACAGATTGATCTTAGAACTGTCAATTAACCTACAATACAAATCATTGGAGATGTGGGAGGAAAGCCCACAAGGAAATAAGGAATACATAAACTCCACACAGACCATGAATGGACTTGGGATTTGAACTCAGGATGCTGGGTCTTTAAAGCAAGTGTTTTCCACACTTCCACCCATTATATTTTTTCCTCTAATATAAATGGCAAATAGATTCTTTCCAAATCTAAAATCTATTATTTATGATACAACTCAGTTTAGTTTGGCCTCTTTTCATTTCACTTAGTTTTACCATTTTGCTATGTTACTGTTAGTCATGAAATAATGTCAGCTGCTGTTGGGTTCACTGCAAACCACACCCTTTACTGTGCTTACATCTTATTCAATTTTAACACTTGTACTTTACTGCTGTAGAAGTTCACTTAATGCAGTGGCCATTCTGCCTAGTAAGGAAATTGGAATTGATAAAATATACTATGTAATATCTAAGAATGTGGCATTCATAATAAAACACTTGGATCACACATTGCTAGAAAAGGGGTAGAGGCATAATACTGTATATAATATTAAACAGGCAACTGAAATGAACCTAATGAGCATTTTTAACTCAATAAACTAACACTGTCAATATACATATGTGTATTTCTGCAGTAGAAAGCTTGTTATACATTATAAGAACTGCTTTAATTCAGGGTTCAGAAAGTGCATTTTTAATGTAACATTTATTTTAAAGAGTATTTGTTTTCTCTGCAGAGTGGTGCTGGAGATCAACAATATAGAAATCTGCTTGATGCCCATTGTGGATGAATGAAAGGATAGGAAATGACATTAAACGGAAGGATACATAGATAGAAGGAGACAACAGATAGGATGATTGATGAACAGACTGATACATACACACACAAAATATCATCTACTATATAATAAAACGCTAAGATCTGTGAGTGTTTTCAGTTCCTCTTAGCAATTTGACTGGTCAGTTTGGCTTTAATGATGCAATAGAAATACAAAGTGTGAGTGTGAAACACACATGGAGGAGTAAAGGCGCAGGAATCACACCAAGAGCCACATTCAAAAACAGGACCTATAAAAATAGACAGAAGGTAAGGAGGGCACCTAAAAATAAGTCAGTCTAAGAAGAGGGCTTTACAAAAAATATGCAAACACGCAAAGACGTCTGTTTCTAAGCTTATCAATCTTTAAGAATCAAAAAGCTAGTTTAAAGACACCAACCAACTTAACAAGCACTTGTTTGGAATGTGGGAAGAAATCACAAATGTGCCAAGAACAGTAATGTGACTAAAAATACGAGTATAAGAACATTAACAAATAAAAAGAAAACAACAACATAAATAGATGCGTACATATATACATTCATACATACATGTGCATACATATGTACATACACACACACACACACATATACGCCGGCTAAGGATGGGGCAGTAGAGGGAGACGGAATCGGGTAATGTGCCGGCCCTCTGTTCTCAGCCCTCAAGGAGCCATAATGATTCTTGCTATGACTTTTGCTTCTTTTACAGTCAAGTTCGATTGTCTTCTAGGCACTCTACCAAAGGCTGCAAGAGACTATATCTGGGCTGATCTGAGGACCTCACTAAACCATCCAATCGGGTGTGTATAAAAGCACAAGAACATAATCAGTGTCCGCTTATGACTCGCACTTACTGGGAATTCATTGTTTTTGGTGAACAATTGCACACTCGGGTCTCCATTATGAACAGGGTTCAGTGGCTTACCCACACCTGTCGGGGCCAGGTAGGCATACATTGCTCTATTGTAGCGCATGTGTAAACCCAGACATCTAAGGGCATCACAGACCAGTTATTTGACAATCTCGCATGTCACTGATGTGCAAAAGACGTCCACCTCTCTAAATTTTGCTTCTATTATTGATGGCTGTAACCCCCGATGTTCTACCCCTCGCCATCCCATGGCCTGCAGCGAAGAATTTATCTGTGAATAGACAAGATTGGAACTTGAGTGTCACAAAATGGGTTATGTTTTAAATAGTGGACAAGCAAAGATTTACTTTAATATATACACACGTGTGTGTGTGTGTATGTATGTATGCAAATATATATATATGTGAATTAGGCCCATCTATTTATTAAATAATGAGACTGTGTTTCGATCTCTTAAACAAAGCAGTGAGAACTGATTATGAGCACTTACCATGCAGGTTTAAACCTGTCCAAACCTGCATGACAAACTTCACCACTCTCTGCCGTTTAGTTGATTGTCAGTCACCGTTTAATGCAGTTGTGTTTCCCCTTGTTTGCCAGAATCATGCTAAGTTTAAAGGTTAAGCAACGTGTCAATTTGAAATTTTTAGTAAAACTGAATAAAACAAAAACATGCGCAAAATCTTTTCAAATGCTTACTGAGGCTTACGGGGAAGACTGCATGTCTCATGCACATGTGTTTTTCCTACATTGAAATCAGTGCTTAAAGGAACACGTTTTGAGTCAATGGATGCAGTAAAGAAGAAAGCGTCAGATGTCTTGAAACAGATATTATATATATATATATATATATATATATATATATATATATATCCATCCATTTTCCAACCCGCTGAATCCAAACAGGGTCACGGGGGTCCGCGGGAGCCAATCCCAGCCAACACAGGGCACAAGGCAGGGAACCAATCCCAGGCAGGGTGCCAACCCACCGCAGGACACACACAAACACACCCACACACCAAGCACACACTAGGGCCAATTTAGAATCGCCAATCCACCTAACCTGCATGTCTTTTGGATTGTGGGAGGAAACCGGAGCGCCCGGAGGAAACCCACGCAGACACGGGGAGAACATGCAAACTCCACGCAGGGAGGACCCGGGAATCGAACCCAGGTCCCCAGGTCTCCCAACTGCGAGGCAGCAGCGCTACCCACTGCGCCACCGTGCCACCCTATATATATACACATACACACTACCAGTCAAAAGTTTAAGAACACTTCAGTTTTTTTGGAAATGCATGCAGTTCAATGTCTTAATGTTTCATGAAAGGCATAGAGCAAATAAACAATGGCAAATAAAAAATTAAGTCAAGGAATCATTAAGTGTAAAAATTTGAATCAAATTTTTGATTCAACAAAATTCCTATTTTTGCTGATATAACAGCCAAACGGTGGTAACCCTTCTGATTCAGAATGCCAGTCACTCTGTGCAAGTCACCAATTCTGCCTCCACCAAAAGAACACCTGACCATCACACTTCCTCCTCCATGTTTGACAGTTGGTGTCACACACTGAGTGATGAACCAGAGATTTCAAATTTTGATTCATCGGCCCATAAGACTTTCTTCCACACTGCAGCAGTCCACAGCCGGTGTTTCAAGGCCCTATTTTGTTCTTAGAGGAATGGCTTTCTTACTGCCATTAGCCCTGTCAAACCTGCAGCACAGTAGAAGCTGAGACTTTCTTTCAACCAAGTTGTGCTTGAAGATGTTGTGCTATGTAGTGCCTATCAAGCAAACTGGTGACCCATAGAAACTTGTCTTCCGATTGGGTTATGACTTTGGGTCTTCCAGATCTCTTTATCTTAGTTTCTTCCAGTTTCCAATTGCCTTTGGATTGTGTAGGACACTGTACTCATTGACGCATCTTTTTTTGCAATTTCACTAAATGAAAGGCCTAAATTTCTAAGGGTAATAATGTGCTGTCGTTTCATTTGTTAATTGCCGTTTTCTTGCCATTATGACTGGAATTGACAATTTTCTACAGTATAATATTGTCCAAGTACTACTTCAGAGGATGCAGTAACACAGTCAGTTCCAACTACACTTTAAGACAGATAGAGGATTTTTAAGTAATCAATATTAGTTGGGACACCTGTGCCAATTGTTTGCTTCAACTTGAAAGGCTTAACTTACATTAATTTCTGCAGAACATCTGTTGGTTGTAACCTATCAGTTGGACCCTGAAAAAGGCCCATTTGTCATATTCTGAAAATTAATTTTTTTAGTTTTTGCGAACCTAAACTTTAAATTTAAACACCTGGCATTTTACTGTTTACCTTTTCGCCATGTTAGGATTTTAGGTCATTTGTGCATTTCAAATGATTAAATATGAAGAAAAACTGAGGTGGTCTAAAACATTTGAATATTTGTGTATAAATATATAATTGGGGATGTAGATGTACAATTTAAACATATTGTTATTTTCATGGGAATTGTTACATATGCATAATAGACTTAATTATTTTACATTACAGAAATTAACCATAGTAAAAAATAGTAAAACGTAATAAATTGAAAGAAAATTATGTTTCATGTTGCGTTAGAGGTATTTGTTGCATTATACGTTTTTGTTGTGTTTGGCTTTGAAATTAACACGCAAATACACTTTTACTGTAAAACTTCAGTGAAAACAATATTTGGAATTAACTTTTCATCAATATCACTTTGAATTTTGATTCTGTGTTTGGAGTTGCATCGTGACAACGCACCGTATAACTGCCCGTGAGTAAATATCATTTGTTTCTCTCTAATACATAAACCGACTTTTTGGAATGTTTGTCCCTGTGATTTGTTAATTGTCATAGCAAAAGCTATTCTAACGGGAAACTGCAAACATTTTAATCCGAATGGCATATCAAGATCTCCTTTGGTGTCTAATGTTTTCACGGAAGATGTACTACAGTACCTTTCTTGTCACCTTTAAAATTTTACATGTCAGAATTGTTCGACCAATTTTGAATACAACTAATCTTGTCCTATTGCATAGCCTATCAATCATTCATAAATTATGCAATAAAATTACAATACATCCTTCTTTCAACAGTAATTTGGCCAGTGGAAGACTGGACGGTGTTAACAGTTGTAGATATTCTAAGGGATATTGTAAGTTGATGTTTTCATCTTCTGCACAGTCACCACCAACTGTATCTGGATAGTCTCTTGATACGCATTTAACCAATTTGCTGTGTAACCGATCGACAGTTTTCAATATTCTCCGCACCATTATGTTACTGAAACCAGCCTGACACAAAGCTAGATGGATTCATGGACTCATGTTTACCATATCCCTGTTGCAATAGACATCAAGATGAAGCAGGTGGGATTTTCCCAATCTTCAGTTGTCCATATTTGGTAATTATGTATCCAGTTTAGACTCCTATTCCCCCCCATTCTTTGTTGACAAGAGTGGAACCTGTTGTGGTCTTCTGCTGCTGTAGCCTATCTACATTAAGGTGCATCGTGCTATGCATTCACAATTATCATTCTGTTTTTAAAAAGAGGTGTAACTTGAATATTTGTGGCCTTCTCTGTAAACTCCAGAGATTTGTGTGTATGAATATTCAAGGTCATTCGTGTTTTGAGATACTTGAACCACCATGTCTCCAATCTTATCACAGCCATGAGTTGCTTAGATCATGTGTCTTGTACATTGTAATTGTAACATCTAAATCTCCAGAGTATGCCTGCGTACTATATATAAAAAGCTACACCCACATAACTAGCAGCTGGATGAGCTATTCATTTAATTGGGTAGATGGAATTAATAAAGTGGGCACTGGCACCTGTGTGTAAACAATTATTATTTGATAAAAAAAAAAAAATTTAACATTTTTTTTTTACATGGACAACACATAGACTGTATTATAGTTGCAAATGTGTGCAAGGGCATAATTTGTACTCAGTGAAGAGCACTATACAAAAAGAAACTGAAGTGAATGTGAATTTTAAATTAATTGGCATCTCTCAGTTGGTCACATGTGAGTGGGCCATGGTATGGATTGGTACCCTGTATTAGGTTTTATTACATTAAATTAAATTAAACAACCAACTTAAGGTATGTTGGAATAAATGATAGAAAAAAGTGATTAACAACCCCTATTAATAAATTAGGACTTTGTGTGCATCTTCCCTTGAGTAGAATTTCCAACCGGTAACAGCAAAAGCCTAGGTAACTTACATGCAGAAATAGTATTTTAAAGAGAAAAGCGGTATATGAACACAAAAATCCAACAAATTTTCAACACTATACAAAATCTAATAATTTAAATAGCTGTTTCACAAATAAATCTTTATTCTTTCTGCACAACGCCAATTAGAGTAAAGGTATTGGACACACTGTACATTATAGGAAAAATAGGCTAACTGTGCAACAAGAAAGGGCAAACTGAAGAAATAAAAACCATGGAAATAAAGCTATCATGAAAAAGACACACTGTTACTGACCCTGCGAAAAACATATGTTTATGAATAAAATATATAAAAGCAAAAAGACAGGTGATGCTCTATTGCCGACCCATAACATGGAATCAAACACTTATCCCAGTGGAATCACTTTGTTGTGTTATACACACCACTGAAAAACAGAAACTGAATCACAGCAACACCACATTCCACTACACTACTAATAATGCAGCTTTTCAAATTAAATCTCTTGAGGACTTTCTACAGCTCCACCTTTCCCCAAGTTATATTATGTACCTTAATGTCAATCACAACCACAGAGCATTCCCGTGAAGGTTTACCTTGTCAACTGTCAAGAATGATTAATTTATAATGGTAATCTACTTGTATCTGCTTGGGAATTTTCCTTTTTACACAGGCATCTTAACATCAATTTTCTGGAGCAACTACTCCCAACACTTCAAGTATATATTTATGCCTTATATGGATAAAGGATATGCAAAACTAAATGCATAAAGAGAATGAATTCAACAAGGCAGTAGTTACATGAATACACATGATTCTGATCCAAAAAAGTTTCTTTGCCAACACTGTCGACTAGTTTAAATTCATGGAGGTCTAGAGTGTTTACAGTAAATACAGGGACTTTTACTTGCCATTTCATAATATTGTTACTTGACAGATATTGATCTTTCTTACCTGGTGGCAACCTTGCAAGCTGGAGTCTCTTCCATATGGATAGGATCCTCTGTCTGTTTTACCTTCAAGCAGAGAAAAGGAGAAATTTTTACAATAAATGAATATTGACCTTCCTTTAAACATTTCCAGAACTTTGATTTTACCTATTGAAATCCTTCTCTGTTTTAGAATTTGTTCTACTTTCTCACAAGTAAGAATGGCTAACATTGCCAAGCAAACATACTTTCTCAAAACAATGAATCTAGTCAAAGACCTTCATATTCCATCACCCAACACCAAGGCCTTGGTAGCTGGTTCATCAAATCAATGTCATGTGTCTTACAGTGCATGTGGCGGTTATGACTTTTTCACTCAGAAATATTACACCTTTGTTCAAATGAGACAAGTCAATTTGACACGTGTGAAATGGACTCTGGACAAATTATATGGTAGAAGACAAGAAGGAATGATCAAAAACCATTTGCACTGTTCGATAAAGTAATAATCTTTCACCACATTTCCACATGTATTAATTACTATCCAGAAAAAATTTTGCCAAAATGTAGTTCTACTGAAAAAGAAATGCAAGCTTTAGGCCAGCACTTCCACTTGAATCATGAAAATCATGACATATTGTAGGATTCACCTGGGAAGTAGGGGAAATGGATCGTTGATTAGTTCACAAAAAAGTATTTTTTAATAGGTGTAAAGTTACATTCTTTTTGTGTGCATTCAGAACTAAATAACCATTGCTGTAATTAACAAATATTAATGTGTCTCAAATTTCTATTGCTGCTAATAAAACTGTAAACCATACAATCAAAGGGGAACAAATGGATCAAGCAGAATAGTTTAATAAGAGTGCTCTTTAAAAAACACCTAATGAGTAATTTTGGAATATGTTTGAAAGTTAATTATAAAATTAATAAATGTTCACAGTGATGCTTATACTTTTCTGGGTTTATGTTGGTACTTCAAGGTCTACCACATGCAGCATTCATTTTTCTCCCTCACTGCTTAATAAAAAACACAGCCTTGGAAATTATCAGCATTATTTTTCAATGAAATTAAAATATATTGTTACTGCCTGCAACACTTGTAAATCACTGAAGTTCTATTTCTTCATCTCTAATTTAAGAATCTGAAACTTCAATATATTTTCTTTTTCTCTCCCTGACGAGTCCCAAATTAATATCACAGAGACACACAAGAATAAGGAAGTTAACAGCAGAAAAGGCATTTCAGTCCCATTTGCACTTTTGAATGTCCACAATACTTTGTCTGCTTTAATAAAATATTTGAAATGAAACAAGAGAGAAGAAAATGTTTAAGAAGTGGTTCTTTATTATTATTATTTTTATAATTTTAAAGGATTTTCTTCCTACTTTCTGGTGAACACATCCATTTGATTAGAGCATTCCTTAGGGAAAGTAGCAAAGAAAAAACTAATTAACAGAAATTTAGCATCACTAAACTAAAATTGCACAATAAAACTCTATATTACACGTTTACCAGAGGAATAAAAATACAGCTCTGAGGAAATGCATGTCACAAATTGTGACTAGCACTGAAGAAAAGTATGCTAAAAATGAAATGGTGGCTAGTGATACTGCCTCACAGCTCCAGAGTCCTAGGTTCAGATCCAGGCCCAGAACTGTCTCCATGGAGTTCTTCACTTTCTCCCTGTTTCTCTCAACTCTGCTTTTCTTCTCACATCCAAAGAAGTTTGTAGTAGTTGAAGTCGTTGACTCTAAAATAGCCGCATTTGGGTGTGGAAGCACATGGCAGTGTGTTAAGCAATGAACTAGCACTTTTCAGGACTGGTTCTTGTCTTGCCTCTAAACTTGCTGAAAGACGTTTTAACCCTGAAATGGACTACAGGGTGAGCAGATAAAAGTAATGCTTTATGAGTTTTCAACTTCACTTTCTGGTCTTTGTCAAAGTATACTTTAGTAAATTTAACTTCAGAAATCTCAGTAGTGAATTTTGATTAATTTCTTACAAGAGCAATAACGCATGCCTTTAATCACTAATAATGGATTACCAATTATACAACTGCTAGGTGCAAACTCAAAATGTTATCTTATTAAGCAATTAAGTAGATACAACATTGTGGTAGGATCGTCAACTTTTCTTAAACTGGTTGCATTAAAATATTTTAGGAACAGTTTGAAATGAACTACAGAAATTGGTTCTTTTATAAACACTGTGCATCCTGGCACATAATTCTAAAGCAGGGTTTCTTAAATTTGGGTTGTGGTTTACCGTCGTTGTATTGTGTAGGGTATTTAGTGATAATGGGTTGCATAAGGTTTGCAAAGGTGTTGCTCTGGGTCACTTCAGGTTGATTAAGCCATGAACTCTGCTTCATTATGACAATCAGTGGTGATTCTCCAAGGAGGGCTGTGACTATAGTCAGTGAATTTTGAATGGGGACCTCAACCACCCCTTCTGATGATTGTCAAGGAATGGGTCAGGAATATTGTGTCGCGAGAAAAAAAAGTTTAAGAAACCCTATGCTAAAGTATACACCGAGAAGAACTTTAACATCAAAGGCAGAAATAGACAGAAAAAAGTAATCTCTTTGCTCGTGGTCCATCTACAGGTTCTGGATAAGGGTGTCACAAAGTTCGTTGTACATCTACAATGAGGAGGGTACCCACCATTTTTCTATCTCTGCAAAGCATGACAGAGACAAAAAGATATTGATGATCTGAGACTAGTGAAAATCCCAGAGATTCAAAAATCTAGCAACTTTTATCTATGAGTTGTACTCCCTTAAAGTGTTTAATGCATAGACTCAATGAACATTAATGATATAAACTGTAAGCATAAAAAATGCAAAGCTTAAACATTATACTTGAATAAATGCACAACAAATGGAACTGCATCTTTTAAAAGCCATAGTAATAGAAGAGACAGAAATTCAGAACGTTCTGTTTTTCTTTCTCAAAACGAAGTGTAAGGATATAACTAATGTACTTAAGGTGAACACTGTATTGAACACTTGATCAGAAATATGTCCTGATGTATATATTAAAGTATTTTATCAATATTGTTTAATTTCCACAATACTAACTTTTACATTTTGCACGGTAGGATTTACAGGAAATTTATATGGCAATTTGAAATGAGAGAAAGGACAATGGCTGCATACATATACACACACACATATACATTATATATGTAGGTAGGTTTAAAGTAGGTTTTTAATTAGGTTTGAAAACATTATTATATTACACAAAAGTGTGTGTGCTCTTATATATGTGTCTGTGTGAATGTGTTTGAATAATACCACCATATCACATACTTAGCACCATATAGATATGTGCCTGCTTTTCAATATTAAATAAGTCAATGTCTGCATATGCTGTATATTTTATATGTAGACACAAATATAGGTTCAAAAATTAATAAATGGAAAGCACGCAGTAAAAAAGCAAGGGTTAAAAAATGTATTCTTGTTTGTGTGGGGGAGGATGGGAGAACAGCATAGACATGAATCATTCTTAGTAATTCAAGTGTTTCCATGACATCAATGGGCACCCTTCCAGAACTCCGACAAAGTCTAAAGGTACTAAAGGGGCACTGTAGCCATAGGGAGCTACTTTTTATTTAAATAAAAAACAGCATTTAAGGTACATCGTTTCAGTATAAATTAAGCTGTCTGCTGGTCAGAATAAACACAACAAATTTGGGGAAGATCAGCAGACCGAGCTGGCTGATGTGTAGAATTTCTGACATGCTGATGAATCAGTTTATTAAAAAAAAAAACAAAAAAAACAATACAATGATAAAAGGCTGCACTTTGTCTGAGTTCCAAATATAAGATTTAGCAATCACTTCTATTGTAAAGCATATCTAATAATCAATTGATGGCAAACATTCAAGCACTGATGAGCAATAAAAGCAGGACTTATAGAATTTTGTATGAATATTTATTTAAAACACCTGCACAACGCCCCCATTCCCCCCCCCCCCCCAACCCCAAACACATTTGATATTCTAAACAGGCACAGAATGCAAACCCATGTACAAATGTATACTTAAATAAAGAAAAAGGTATGAAGAGAAGAACAATACAAGGACAGGCTCATTACTGACTTTTATCAGTCTTTTTTTTACCACATGATCATATATTTAAAACTAGTAACATATGCTTAGATAGTTATAAATTATGAACAGGTCTACATATTTTTATTACAAATAAGGAACAACATCATATGTTAAAATACCACCTTATCCATCCATCTAGAGATTCATCCTCTTTTAAACTATACATGTAAAGATAAGAATGTACTAAAATCATATCCTTTACAGACCAAAGAAATGCTTACTATGCTATGTTATTGTTCAATTTCTAATTAACTTAAAGAAAGTGACAGCGAACAACCTATACATTTTATATATAAACAGTGTATATGTATATATATATATATATATATATATTATGCAAAAATAACAGCTCTATTTCTCCGCAGCATCATGTCACTCTTTCTCAGTAGACCTGACTGCAATCATTAAATTAAAGAAAAAAAAAATTCAAAAAAACAAAAAAAAAAAAAAAAATACCAAAAAACAACCACGCCGCATTCGCTGCATTCTTGTTTTAGACAAACCTCTGTTACTAGAATGCGGCAGGCGCTGCGGATATTTCTTGGCACCATGACAATGGTGGCACTGCCAAGCCCCATGGCTAACACTACTAAACGCGGCATAGGGATAGAATTTAAAGCTGAACTCTTTATGCTGCATGTAATATTGTGGTCTAGAATTTGATTTTGGATTTTTTTTTCCTGTTTTAGCTTGCTTTGAGTCCTAATTTAAAAATAAGGAGGAGTTGAGAGATTTAGTAAAAATGAATTAACCACTTAAATAGAGACAGCAGCAAATCATGTTTATTTTAACATACCCAAGTGCTCCAGAAAATATATTCTGGAGATTTGTACATTTGAAACACTTTCCTTTGTTGGAAGGATTTGGGAAATTTCACAATACCTGAAATACAATGAGCATTGAGAAGGTACACTAAGCTTTACATTAAGTTTTTTATTCATACATAAACCTGTGCAAAAAAAAGAAAATGTATTATGCCAATTTAAAAAAAAAAAACATGTAGAAATCCCTTAACACAACAACAGAACAACTGTAGTATCAAAACACATTAAAAGGTCTAACCCAATATTAACCTCTTGTCCTCAGACTGTTAATTGTTCCTCATTTCTTTATATCAAAGATATGTTTATATGTTACAAACATGTAAATCAATGCTGGATGTTAACATGTGAATATATATTTAATAATTATAATACTTGTACATATAGTATAGTATCAACACATTCAACAAAAAGTTCTTTTATAAACATGTAGGAAATTTCATTAATGCACAGCTAACCGATGGCACTGCAGAGCTTTTTAAATAATCAGATGCTAAAAACACGAAAACTGGGCACATCCACACTAAAAATAAGTTACAGCAAGATGCTGTCATTGAGCTACCTAAATCTACTGTACTGTACTAGACCATCACAAAAAACTGTCACTTGACTTTATAGGAAAAAACAACCAACGGCTGTTAACTTTCTGTATTGCTGGCGAGTATGTAAAAACAGCATAATACTATTTTATATCACAAATAAACATGGATTAATTTCTATGAAAGGACATCAAGCATGTGAAACGTTTTGAGATAAATGCACTATCTGATCTGCCCTTCCTAAATGAAAAATAACAAAAATATAAACAAAAATGATACCTATATATGCAAACACACGCAACATATATACATATAGACAGTAAGAGACAATTACAAATGCACACGATGTATGATTCAAAAATATTTCTGAGATACAGCATTATGGTTAAACATATAACTCATTTATAAACAGTTAAATATAGTATTTGATTGTATTACTATTGCAGAATGTTAGTTTTAACTACTCTTGAATGCAATCTATAATTTTATTTTTAAATGCAACACACAAACAAAAGGTTTTAAAAAGGAACATAATTACATTTGCAAAACTGCTAAACCAACTATTTTCTGTATGGATTAAAAAGTACACATTAAGGTCTACTACTATCAAAAATGATGACTTTAAAATCACAGAACACAAGTCCAAAACACGTGTCTTAAATATTAAAAGTTAAAAAATTAATTAGTAATCATTTTGACTTCACAAATGCAATGCAACACTGAACTGGACAAATTTTTTCCAATACTGAATGGATGGACATAATACTGTACTATGCCTGCTTATTGTTTTTATGCAGTAGTAGTAACCTAGGACTTTGACCATGGATTTCTTAACCCCTTTCTGTTTAACCTTGACATACACAAGCTTGTACCACACAGCTGTGGGGGAAAGGGAAGAAAAAAATCAATCAAATCAATAAAAAAATAAACAATGTTTAGTAATAGCCAAAGACAGTTGTAATATGTAATAAACAATTCAATAATTACAATGATTTTTTTTAAATAAAAAAAACATAAAAAATATTCACAAAACCCCTTATGTCTAATCCAGTATAAGAAATTAAGTCACTGAATGGTGTTTTTTCCACGTCATATTTTTTATTAAAGGTATGTCGGTTTTCCTTTTTTTTTCTGTGCTAATATTTTTTGTGTTCACTAAGTGCTATGTATTATTTCTCACCTTATTTCAGTATGCAAACAACTGAAGTAGGCAACCTTTTTTCAATACATGTAGGTTAACTGGCACCTCTAAATTATATTCATATAAATGAGTGTGGATAAGTGCATGAGTGTGCCCTCCACTAGATTGGCACTCATCCAAGGTGCTTTCCTGACACTGTCAGGATGAGCTCTGGCTCACTGCAATCCCGAACTGGATTAAGCTGGTTAGAAACTGGGTGTGTGGATTTATTTTATATAGCACCTTTCATTAAGTATATCATCAAAACGCATACAAAAATAAAACACACACAATTACCAAATATAAATTACCAGTGATATATCACTATGCAATAAAGAACCAGGGATACAAATGACAAATATATATGTGTTTGATCATCAATGCCACATTTAGACAGACTTAAACAGACTGAGGAACATTAAATGTACTTTAGATCATGTTATGTGTGTGCCATTCCTACTGTTGGGCTTCCTTATACTAATTTATGTTGTTGAGGTGTCCTGTATATAACCCTTTACCTATGAATCCTACTAGTACTGCATAGCCTATGAAGCAGAAGAAAATGCCACCATATACGGCATTGTGAATGTCCAGCGCTAGTCTCAGCTTTATACAGAACAACAGATACATAAGTGAATTCACAAAAACCTGAGCAGTACCTTTTAAAACACACAGAATCATTTAAATCCTTAAAACAAAAAAACTTCAACTACAAGAATTTGTTTACATAATGACAAAACGGAAGCAACACTTAAAAATTAACAATATTTTTGATAAATTGGAATTAACAATAGATGGATGGATTTCTGAACACTAAAAGATTGTTTGAAAAGGGAACCACTTTTTTTATTTGCATATATATCCTCTTGGCTTGGTTTGCAGGGGTCTTTCATAACATGTAATGGTGTCTTTTGAAAAAGTGCACACAACTTTTACAAGGTACGAGGAATATGTAGAAGATTTGAAAATTTTGAAAATAACAAAAATCCTATGAAGTGGACTGAAAATAATGAGAAGATTGACATCTTCTAACAAAACAAGACATTGTATACAATTCCCAAGTGCTGTAAACAAAACTTAAGAAAGTGGAATAAAAATTAATCTTCAAAACTACTACTGTAGCAATTTTGCGGCAGTTAACATTTAAACACTTTGCAAATACCATTGTTAAGCCTTAAAGCTGAAAATGAAAATAGGCACAATTGACTGACTGCAATAGCAAGCAGTTGGTGAATTGTATAAAAAATAAGGTCACAGGGAACTGGAAGGGACCAAAAATGAGACAGTTAAATTCAGTTATATTACTGCTAAACATACTGTACTGATTCATTTGTATGTATAAGGAAAGTAATTTACCATAGAAATTTGCAGCAGATATTAAAATTAAAACCTGTGTTGAAAAGAATGCCCACATTTGGAATTAACAGTTTATCACACTGGCTAAAGCAGTGATTAATTTCTGTTAAATATCAGTCCAATCAAACATCACTTCATCTTGAATAATAATAGAGCTTATCTAAAATAATTCTCTACTGTAACTAATTAAGTAATAGATATCTGTATTACTAAACGACAGTTTAATTTATGCATGGCGGTCGCAACGACGCGCATGCGCACTGTGCCACAGCGCCCCAGAGTCTAACCCAGTGGCTTCCCAGAGTCAGTAGGTGGCACCCAAACAACACAACCTGTAAACTAAACTTGCTCTAATCCACTGTGCCAGCAGTCGGTGTCAGCAGAGGCAAAGGGGTCCATCCATCCATCCATTTTCCAACCCGCTGAATCCGAACACAGGGTCACGGGGTTCTGCTGGAGCCAATCCCAGCCAACACAGGGCAGGAACCAATCCCGGGCAGGGTGCCAACCCACCGCAGGGCAAAGGAGTCACGGCTCCAAATGGAAAGAGCTCAACGATTTGTAATACAAAACCGCGCCCGTAGTTCCCAGAGTCAGTGCGTGGCGCCCAAACACCACAACCTGTAAACTACACCTGCTCTAATCCACTGTGCCAGCAGTCAGTGTGTGTAACTTGGAGTATACTTCCTAACAGTAAACGACTTCTACCTAACGACACAGCCACAGAACAACAAAGACGTGACCGCATGGATACAAACAATACACGGAGGCTCCTACGACGCGCTTCAGACACACCAGAAGCAAAGACATCACGGCTCCACAATGAAAGAGCTCAACTAACGGAAATACAAAACGAGCCCATATGGATAAACACAATGAACGAAGGTGCCCACAACGCGCTTCTGACACAGCAGAGTCATGGCTCCAAATGGAAGGAGCTCAACAATTAGTAATACAAACACAAGCCCGTATGGCTACGACCTGTAAACGAGCCCGTATGGATAAAAACAATGAACGATGGCGCCCACACAAAGAAACCGCTTTAGTACAAAACAAATATGTTTATTTAATTAAACGAAAACTTAACCATGGCTACGACCTGTGAACTAAACCTGAGGTAAAGTGTGCACGCCAGGTTGTACAGCCGCCCGAACGCGACCACCCACACCACTGCACATAACACGTTCGTTTAGTGATGTAGCCCTCCATGCCCGGATCCGCCGCCATGGTCACTTCAGCATGCGAATCCACTGCCGTCAGCAAACGACTTCTTGCTGATGACACAGCCATAGAAAAACAAAAAAGAGACTGCATGGATAAAAACAATAAACGAAGGCGCCTACAACACGCTTCTGAAACACCAGAACCAGATGAGTCACAGCTCCAAAAAGAAACCGCTTTAGTACACATATGTTTATTTAATTAAATGAACTTTCCCAGGACGCACCCTCCATGATATTTCATCCCTTCAAGTATCGGAGGGAACAGAATGTGATTGCCATTCTTGGATTTGCGATTCTTTCGAGAATCGCGGGCTTGCTGGTAAAGGATAATTTTTTTCAGGAATAAAACCAAATGTCCACCATGGCAACATTTAAATGAAATCCATTGATCTTCTGCCACACAACAGTATGTTGGAGTATATTTTAAACAATAGTTCTTTTCCTTCTAGGCAATGTCTGACTCAGCACCCAATATCAGCTGTTTATTGATTTCACCATTTAATTCTAAAATCTCATATGTTACCTATAACACCAGTTATATAAATTTTTTTGCAAATGAGCCCAGTACTGGTTGCGCAGTTTCAAGTGCTTTCTTTTTGTTGACTTGCTCTTTAAGTTTCGGAGCCCATAATTTCTTCCAAAATACCCATTAACTCAGAATGAGAAAGAAACAGTAAGACAGCCAAAAGTGGAGCAGCTTTCTTTTTACCTGTGTGCGTGATCATCATAAATTGCTGCTTGGATACCACATTTAGAAAGAAATGATAGAAAAAAAATGCATAACTATAGGATATTCATACACATCTGTTTACAGAACATTTTAGCAATACTCTCTGAAACTTAAAATACATCTAGGTATTATAGTTACATTACATTAGAAACCTGAACTGGCTTTAAATATAGAATTTGTTTGGAATAAAATCTCATTAGAACATTAAGTGCATGTGACCACGGCAAAAAATCAAGAGTTTACTGATTATATACATTTATTCTTATAATAAAACTATCAAATTGTCATTCATACAGTTATTACTCTGTAATTACATCCTATAGAACCCTGCAGGGGAACTGGCACCCTGTCCAAGTTTATTCCCATATTGTAACCAATGCTGCCAAGGTACCAATAACTACGCATTGGATTAAATAGATTATGAAAATTAATGGAATATATAGATGGGCACTTTATACATCCTCATTGGGCCTCTTTTCTTTCCTTGCATCAAAATTACCTGAAACATGTTTTAATGACTATTTTTAAAAAAATCAAAAGTACTGAACAGCCACATTTTAAAATATGTAGTAGACAGAGACTCCTGAATCAGTATATATTAATCATCCAACCCAAATTAGAGAATTTACAATGAAATTTCAGAAGTTGTTCGTCTTCAAATGAACAATATATAGTAGATTGATAATCACCAAGGTTTCTTTTTTTAACTTGGCATTTGATAAAGTTGATTTTTTTTCGATCATTTCAACTTTTTTCATGCTTTTCTTCCAGTGGCCTTACTTGAACTTAGATTTTGAGTTTATTTGGTAGGACGGGCAATTATCAGCATTGTTTTTTCCTCTCAGTGAGTGTAATTTTTTTCAGGTTAACAGTTTCTTTTTAATGTTCTGATTTATTTTTTGTTAATTTGCATGGTCTGTGACATACTGATTTTCTAGAACGTGTTTGCTTGTCATCAGCCATTCAGTGGATTTTACAAATCTCAGTGCATTCTCAAACCCACTTTGTCTAATTTAAGGTGATGGAGACATGAGTCTAAGCAGCAATGGGAAAGGCAGGTAAAACAACCCTGCATGGGGCGGAAGTCTGAGTCCAGAGGATTTTTATTCAGTTTTGTACACACTTCACTCACTTAAATCATATTTAGACCCGCTTTAATGTTAGTAAGTCACTGCCCCCCACCACTGGAACACTCAGGTTTCTGAATGTGATGGCATTTTCTATTTGCAGAAGGCTCTTCCCAGTGTTGCCTTGACACATGACCACTCCTCTCTACAGTGTTCAACTTAGAAAATCTGTCCATGTTTAGCTAGCCAGAACAAGCTGATGGACTTAGATAATTAGATGAAACCATGAAAAACAAAACATTACATTCTACGGTGTCTCAGCTCTCAGCATAACAGGACAAAAGATAAAAATAATAGTACAAATTCAGCCTAAACAGTAAAAAAAAAAAACCTAGGGCAAACCTGTTTACAACTAATCAAATTGTCAAGATAAGAGCAAAGTATTCAGAGATGTATCAAAGTACTTCAGTTTCAGACCATTACGAGTGAGGGGCAAAACCCTACAAATCTGATGAAGCAGAATTTATCATACTTTTGTTCATCTAGAAAGTTTTTGGTTTTATCACAATAACTCGGCATAGCATAACTGTCACTTCTTAGTCAAGTCAAGAAGCTATGGTGTACTGTACAACCTTCTTTATATAGCATACATGGCAAATGTTTGCATATTGCAACAAGTATGACTAAAGCATACTGCAAAAAAGCCAACTGTGTTGAGCACCATAGTTAACAACAGAAAGTCTAAATTGCCTCAACACTATCCAGTAGCAAAATATACGAAATGCTGATAAACCCAGAGATAGGCTGTAGGGTTGTTAGCTCACAAAAGATGAATTATTATGTGAATTCATGATGAGAGCTTATATTCAAATGTATAAAAACCTTTATATCAAATCCTGCAGAGTAAAGCCATTTTAGCTTTATGGTGTAATAAGAATCTTTCAGAATCAACTGTACTGCAATTGATTCAACGTACATGTTTAGACAAAGAAACAGAAAGACTAGCTTTTAGTTAAACTAAAATGATGGGCAACAGAGATGGGGTATATAATAATGACAACAGGAAAGGCACTTCAAGTAAATATGCATGGGCCTAGAAAATCACAAGCAATCAGCAAAGAGGTATAATAATAAGCATAGAAAAGGACTTAAAACAATAAAATATGTCTTTGAGCTTTAACAGATACTGAAAATAATAATGGAAGTCAATAGAGATATGAATGAAATATAAGCACATTATTTTAAGGGAAAAGTAGGAAAGTGATATGACATTCTATTTACACAAAAAGAAATTTAAAAAGTAGAAAGATAGTAAAATAGTATTGGTCAAATTTACAGATTCTGAAATGAAATTAAACCTAAACATGTTTCAGTAATAGGACTTGGGGGTTCAACGACATTTAACAGTATCACAATGGCAGATACTAATTTGCCTGAAATAGACTGGAACAGCTAAAAAGAGAGAGGTTACAATGAAAAAAGATAGGGAGAGTTGTAGTTTACATAACATAATTTGCATATATTTTCATTTTATACTGTCATATTTAACAGAATAAAGTTACTATAAGACTTTATTAAAACAATCTTTTTTGCCACATGATAAGCAGCATATATTTTCAGTTGCTTAGTTTGTAAATTATTTCTTTTTTTACTTCTATTTACTGAGGCAAACACAAAATTAAAAAGGAACGATTCAGAAGACAAAGTATAATTATGCTCAAACTGATATTGTGTATATATTATATATACACATAAACACAAAGTTATTAATTGTAAGAGTTAATTTATATTATTTTTCTGGGATTTGCTTAAAATATGAAAAAAAAATGAAACTGCACAAAAATAATTTTCTTTTTGAAAAAGCCAACCTAGGTAGAAACATTTTTTATGTAAAAAAACTAAGAAAATACAAAGTATATGCATGTTTGCCTATGTATGCAGTCCTACTATTTTTTACTTCTATTTCATGTATAATTCTTTAGGCAAGTCCATAAATAAATACAGTAATCCCTCGCTACTTCGCGGTTCACTTTTCGCGGATTCACGACTTCGCGGATTTTATATGTATGCATATCTAAATATATAACGCGGATTTTTCGCTGCTTCGTGGGTTTCTGCGGACAATGGGTCTTTTTACTTCTGGTATTTGCTTCCTCAGTTGGTTTGCCCAGTTGATTTCATACAAGAGATGCTATTGGCGGATGGCTGAGAAGCTACCCAATCAGAGCACGCAGTTAAGTTCCTGTGTGCTGCTGATTGGCTCAGCGACGGAGTGCTGCATTAACCAGGAAGTCTCATCTCACTCATTCAGCATTAACGTGCTCTTGCTACTGCATTCAGGGGATTATCACCTTCATCGTCATCATTTTTACTGTGCAGCATATTCATCACCATCATCACGTCATATATAGCTACGCGTACTTCGCTATACAGTAAGTGTAAACTTATCCACCGATTTCATATTGCTTAGCAGATGTCCCTGTTATTAATAGAGTAAAGGGTGGGTTGTAAACAATAAAGGGAGGGTTTAAAAACGTCCAAATACACGTTAGTAAATTAAATAAATATGGTGTCCCTACTTCGCGGAAATTCAGTTATCGCAGTTGGCCTTGGAACCTATCTCCCACGATAAGTGAGGGATTACTGTAAATATGAATAAAGTATGTTAAAGTGAATTCCTTCATTGACAAAAATTTTTCATTTCTGGCTAAAAAAACTGTGATATTATCCATCCATCCATTTCCGAACCCGCTGAATCCGAACACAGGGTCACGGGGGTCTGCTGGAGCCAATCCCAGCCAACATAGGGCACAAGGCAGGAACCAATCCTGGGCAGGGTGCCAACCCACCGCAGGACACACACAAATACACCCAAACACCAAGCACACACTAGGGCCAATTTAGAATTGCCAATCCACCTAACCAGCATGTCTTTGGACTGTGGGAGGAAACCGGAGCTCCCGGAGGAAACCCACGCAGACACGGGGAGAACATGCAAATTCCACGCAGGGAGGACCCGGGAAGCGAACCCAGATCCCCATATCTCTCAACTGCGAGGCAGCAGCGCTACCCACTGCACCACCGTGCCGCCCCTGTGATATTATAAGAATTATAAAAATATTCTACAACGACTAGGTGTCCTCACATCAAAGAGTGCCTTAAAAGTACAGTAAAAACAATTAAAGCAAAAAGAAAACAAATATTAACCAATATCCTTAAAATATCAGTACTCCAAAGATACAGTATTAAAAAAAAACAAGTAAATTACAAAGTGGCCTCAGCTGCACATTACAAGTTTGTGAGTTTTGAAAACCAGACTCAATTTCCCAAAACACTTAAAATCAAGAAGTGCACAGATACAAAGATTTGTTTTTCCATGTTGCCATTTTTCTGTGTCTGATGGCTACTATAATGCACGGTTGTTAGGCACATGATAACCTATGACCTATTACATCATGGTAGCCATGCGATATAAGATGGCCACTCGTATTGAATAGAATTCCGACATTAAGATAAAATTCTATTTTGACATAAGATCTTAAGGAAATAAAATTGCTTCCCTCACTTTTTGACTTTGAATATTCATTTTTATTTTTTTGCCTTTGTTTACTGGTTTGCATTATACAGTATTTTGGAAGACATATTGCATTAATTCACATGTAACGGACCACTTGTTTACTGACAATTGCTTTTCCTTTCCTTCTTAGGACTTTTACAAATATCTTCTATGCTGAACTCCTGTTGGTAGATAGTGTTGCAAACTATTTTCTGGCATTTTTCAGGTAAGGAAGACTAACAATTCAAGATAAAAAATGTATACAATACTCACTGATTATGGCACCAGCAAGTGGTGAAGTGCTGAATGTTGACATGTAAAGAAGAATTTTATTGTATTCTGTACACATGATAATAATGATCCTAACTTATTTATCAAATATGTATCCACAGCAATCATGATGTAACGGCAAATGTCCATGACATTAAAGATGCAAATATTTTAACTTTACTTAATGTAGAACCTCTTATAAGGCATAGCAACACAAAGCGTATTAATAAAGCACAAAAGAAAAAATAGTAAAATGATCAGATGGCAGCAACAAGGCAGTGCTTTTGAGAGTTAATATGTGCTAATATTCAGTAAAATCAAAATAAAATGGCAGCAACTGGTCAAGGAACACTGCCTATTGGCAAATGCAGGAGGCTGTAGCACAGCTCTACACTTTATTTAAAATCAACAACCTTTTTGTTTCTAAACATCTGTCCAGGTATTTGTTTGCTGTCGATGGACTTTTAGGCTCTTCCCTTTGTGACTCCTTTGCTCTGTTGAGCTTTTATGCTTTTTTTATGTATTTTTTGTTAATAAACTTTTTATTTTATAAACATCCTTTATTGCCCTTTTTGTGCACAAGCTGGAGTTCATGGTTACCTCCTTCCTTGTGTGGCTTTCTCTTTATTTTGAGATATTTTATTTTTTACATAGATCCACATTTTTGAGCTTGTTCCAATGTATCCTGCAGGTACGATTTTAGAACAAGCTGGATTAACGTAAGGCTCCGATCGATAGAGCAGCGAAGGTTCTAGCCAGCTTCACAGGTCTTTTTGGAGACCTCACACACCCTTTTGCCATGTTTGGAACTCCCAATCACAACACCTGTCCTCTAAAGACAGACACACTTAAGTTTCAAAATAGGTGTGTTAGAAAAAAAATCTATTTGAACACACTTTTAGCAACTTTTAAAATACACAATACAGCACAATATACTTCCATTTTGTCAAAGGTAACAGTTTAAAAATAGCAGGAGAAAAATTAACTAAAACCAGGAAAATTCTACAAGTGCATTAGTGACTACTACTGTCCACTTTTTTTTATTTTGAAATTCTTTCACAATACTAATGGAAATCACATCAATTAACACACCACTGCCCACCTTTACTTTATAGCAGTGTTTCTCAACCATTGGGATGTGATCTATTGTTTATAATGGCAGTGGGTCGCTACTCCAATGATCCCAATCGATTGATCTCCCCATCCCCCTACTCTGACAATCACGCTCGAATCACCATGGGGAAAATTTGGGAAAAAGTGGGTCGTGACACCAAAAAGGTTGAGAAACACTGTTTTATATGAACCGCACTGCTGGATAACTCAGTACAGAAAAATGTCAGCTAATAAATGCTAGTGAATGTTGACTGACATATTAACATTATGATACATTTTTCTGAACAACACTCCTTCAGCCTCATTACCACTCTGCAGCTGTAATTCAGTGGACACTAAATGGGAAGGGTCCAAAAGCCCAAGGTTCAAACATAGCTATTAGCAGCCCTAGACCAAGAGGAATTTTACACCAAAAATGTTTGAGTGCTCTTACATCAGATTCACCTCTAATGTGTACTGAACCGGACTAAACTACTTAAATATATCTTCCTGGCACATGTTTTCTTCTTATAATTCAGAGACCATAACAAATAAATGATTTAATTAAAAATGTTTATCCTTCACCACATTTTAACCATCTAAGCCTTACAACAACTTATAACACACTAGACATTTACTACACTCAACTTATAATCATGCTAATAAATGTACTTTTACCTTAGATATAAGGGTACGTACACTTCTAAGCTACAGCTGCTATGTATGAAATACACACTTTGAAGTAAAGTAACCCAGAAAAACCTGATAAAGATCACTCAAGCTCAAATATATTTTCCCATAAGTCCTATGTTATAAAGGATTATTAACACTAAATGATGTTACATACACCAAGCTTTTACAAAAGTATAAATTATTTGTTCTCAATTGCATGATTTGCAATTTACAAAATACTAAGTGAAATTACAGCTAACATGGACAAAATTTTACAATTAAAATTTGTTTCATTCAATACTTATGTATATTATAAGAAAACCAAAGCTATCTTGATGTTTATTACCAATTATTGCTGTATACTGGGCAAAGTAAAGGAATTGGTAGAATTATACTTTTAAAAGACAAGATACATTACAAATACAACTGAAATTATACAGGCTAGTCTTATACACTGGTAGCCCACAGCAGAATAATTTTGGAGTATACTGCAAAAATGCTTTGTGGATAACAAATTAAATACAATACAATGTTCCTGAAACATGCTATGACTAACTCTGTGGGGCCAAGTCCACAAATTCTGAAATTACAATCACCATATTGAATAAAATAAAAATATCAACAATGCTAACAATTTACAAAAATATACTACCGTATAATCTCTATCAATAAAATTATAATTCTCTCCATTTCTGCATCATTTGATTATATTTATCGGTTTTGCACATTAAGGACATCACTTCAACTAACAGATCATAAACTGCCTGTTTGTTCACCAATCACATAAATTTTCATGACATTTTGCACGTAGGTTGCCATTGCTCCAACTTAAAATATGGGATATATGACTTTTCAAAAAATTTAATCGAGGAGGGGGGTTCAATCTAATGTTGAAACCAACTTAAAATCCAGGCTACATGGCGGTTCAAAAATTTTCTATTTACATTATTTTTTGTGCAATTTAAAAAAGGGTTTGAAGAGTTTCAGGAACATCACTGGAAATTCGTAATAGGAAGGTCAACAACACAGTTTGGATGTTAATAAAATTTTGCTTTTATATTACAGTAAACCCAACAGTTTCAAAAGTTTCAACATGAACAGTGGTTCAAAAGAGGGACCAGTAAAAAAGCTGATAGCTTTGCCATACTTACATGGCATATCAGTGATTTAATTATTCAATAAGCTATCCAGTTTATTAATGTAGGACTAAACGTCAATTCATGAAACCACTGTAAACCAGGAAATGCAAAGAAGTCGCATTCATGGTTCTAGTCCAGTAAGGAGTTATAACAATTATGGAATCCAATCATTCACAAAGAGAAACTCAATGAGGGCACAGAAATGATAGTTATCAGAGAGGTAGCGTATATGATGAATAAAACACTTCAGCCAGCAATGACAAAAGGTTCAACACAGTAAAAACACATTAATATTTGCTTCTTGACCTTTACCCATTACATGAAAATAACCAAGCAATGCCAGGTGTTCCCATTAGTATTATATTATTAGTAGTGGTATTAAAAAAAAGTGAACTTATTTTTTTCCTTTGTCAATGCAACCCCAAAATTGATCAGCTACTAAGTTACCATATGTCATACAATGTGTTGGTGGACACTACTGAGGTGTGTAATAAGTGGATCAATTCCTTTAAACGAATCTCTTAGAACTTAAGATCTGTCTGTGTGTCTCTCACTATGAGGTCAAACTATCATCGACACTTACAAAAGACATCCTGAAAATTAGGACAAAAGAGAAAGACACAGGCCTAATTACAGTGAAGTGCAAAGTGTACTGAAGGAAAAATAAACACTTCATAGGCAACAAACGTTTGTCTAGTCATTCTAGTACACATACACAAAGAAAACAAAAATCACTGCCAAACTACATAGAGTTGCCCATCTATTTAAACTTTGTTGCTGAACAAATAAGGTATTAGAGAAAATTCTATAAAGATTATCTGAGTTTGACAGATAAAATAGTAGTAACACTTGTACATGATGGATTAACAAGGTATTTCATAAGAAAAAAAACATCACTATAAGCCATCTACTGGGACAAACAGTATGCAGTAACGCTTGTAGTAATAAAATGCATTACATTTTTCATTCCAACAGACACAACATCACAAATGTTAAACTGTCGAGAATCATATACCAAATATAGAATAATTGAGACAATGTATTTTATTAACATACATAACAAACACCATGGAATTGGCATATATTTTATATTATATATATATATATATATACAGTATTTATTACACACATACATATATACACACACACACACATACAGAATCCAGACCAAACATGAAGACAATTAGTTTTTGGCCTTTAAACTGAAACTAGTAACTTTATTATTGACAGTACATTGCTTGCTGGAGTGTTTCCTACACTCTTGAAACAGAAACGCAAGTACTCAGCTCTTGGAAAACACAATCTATATAGGAAAGCTCTCCGATTATTTAGTATTAAACAGATTACTCAATGGAGGAAATATAGTTGCAGCTGAAAGTCAGGTGCAACATTCTTCCTATTAAAAACTACTAATGAATTTAACAAGTCCTGGAATCTAGTCTGTAAATCAGTTAGATTACCAGAATGTGAACAGGTTTGTGGCTACTCCAAAATGACTTTTTCAATGTCAATTTACTTTTAACATTACTAATTAGCATCATCAACTTCTGCTAAAAGTGAATAGTGGGAAAAGTTGTGGGAAACTGGCAAGATGCCCACAGAACTCTTGTAGAATTACATTGGTGGCAGCAGGGTTTTCCCACTTTGGGGGTGGGGATGCCATGCTGCATATTATTATGGAGAACAGAGAGCATGGGAAGCACAAAGAATGTCTGGCCCCTGTTAAGTGTGAATGGGGATTTGGGATAGACAGTGAGTTAGGGTTAGCAAATAAAGTTCCAAGATTATTCCCCCAGAGCTTAAGTGTCCCTGAACAACTGCCCTAGTACTAACCTCAGAGTTGGGTTTGAAGGCTGCTCCTGTTAGTAGGAAAATGAGTATACAGTGAGGGCAAAAGCCAAACTGGTGGGAGGAAAAGAGGCTAGAATAAACAGGATGCATATCAGAGAGGGGGAGATGGGAGCTCCCAAAAAGGTAGGAATGTTACAAACACCTGTAGAAGTAGCCCAAAAGTGGCACCAGGATTGTTATTTTCAATTTGCTTTCTATTTTACTATTGTATTCCCTTTTCAGGTACATTTACATATAATGTGAAAAGCACATATTGAGATCATCATGTCTGTCTGTCCGCATGAAACAATTCAACTCCCAGTGGGCAGTTTGTATTGAAAGTTGACAACTTAGAACAGGTCAATTTTCTTTGGGTATCTTGCATGCAGCATTGAAGCAGTTTGTAGACCTGCTCACTTCTCCTGCTGCTCAAGTTAAGCTAACCATAAAAGTAAAAATTAACCTATCTAGAAATTAATGTAGGGGGACAGGAACTATGTAAGTATCATTCTATAAGCATAAAGTGAGAAAATGTGTTCAGTATTTATAATACATTACACTAAATTAGTATGATTCAGTATTTCTCGGACACCATCATTTATTGGCAAAACTCCAGACCTGTTCAACAACTTTACCTTGAGATGAAAACAGATTTAACCTCTTTGGCTACTTCTTTCAAAAATGTAGTATTTATGATATATGAACTACAATTAGACAAAGACCCTCCAAAACTAACAAAATGATATACATTGATGCCATTTTACATCAATTGAACTGGAATCTGCTCTAAGTGAAAGCTATTGAGCCACGACAAGCTTATTTGGGATATGTTTTTAACCACAATATTGTAAAGTGCTGTTGAAAAGCCTGTGTTTATTGTAGTCTACTAACACATGTAATTGCATTCTATTATCGCTGTTATTTTTGTAATATGACTCACTGCATATATTTAATAAACAAAAATGTGATAATTGACTCTCTTAAGTAACTAAAAGAATGCAAAATGCTGCAACTTAAAATCCCCAAAGGCACCTCTATGTTAAAGATTAAATATGTTATTACTGTATATCTTTGCCTCCTTTGCATCATTCAGGGTTCAAATGAAATTCTCATTCTTGTTACAGATAAAATAAATGAAGTGCATTTTACATATCTGCCGACATGGCTAAAATGACTACAATAAGTCACTTTTGCACTATAAAACAAGTGAAAAAGCAAATCAAGTTTTAGTTTGTTTCCATGTCATCCCCTTTATTGACATAGATTGTTATTTTATAATGTTGCTGTATATATGAAGTCACACCTTTAGTTGCCCACTCATTTGAACATGTGTAATGTTTCAGGGAACAGTGTATGTGCAGTGGATATGGTATAAACTGTATATAATTTAACACAAAATCCCAGATTTAAAAAGAAAAATCTCAATTGTATTATTAGTCCTGCAGTGTAAACACAGCCAATTTAAACAAACAATAGATGTTCTAGTTAGATTGTTCCTGATTGTTTCCTCCTTTACAAGTTTTTTATTAGTCAACCCTCATTCTGTGGTAATACCTTAAATGACATATTCTGTAATCTATCCTATATTTAAACATTAAGGTCGGTGGGATTGTCCTTCAGGCATTTGAAAATGAAATCATAACAGATTGACAGAGTACTTCAAAGTGTTATATGGTTCAGATTGCAGAAAAGATTACTGTATACAATAGCATTAATCATCAGTATAATTTCACATTTAAAAATATACAATACACAGCAAATGCTTCACAATTCAACCTTCCAAGATTTCCTTTAAAATCTGAAAACAGAGTTATCATCTATAAGAAGAAAACTTTGTTGTGCAATATAACAAAAAAAATTGCTTATTTGTAGGATGTAAGAGGAATATGCATACTGTATATCAAACGGTGCACAGGATTTTTTTTTAATTCTATACATTTAAGAGCTGCTATTCAGAAATAGAAGTCAAGATGGTAAAAAGGAAAGAAACGGAGAGTACAAATTTTCCAACTGTTCCCTCATATTTTCATTTCAAGACCAATATGTAATACTTCACTGAAATATACAATGATATGTGGAAAAAACTCTTTAAGAAATGTAATCAATATTTCTTTCTAATTAAAACCGTTTAGTGAAATAAACCTGAAATTTAAGAAAAGACTAACATTTTGAGATGCATTAACAACGTTCTGATGCAGCTGTATGGACACATTCTGGTTGAGGTTATTGCAGTGTGATGTGATGCCTTTAACTGTTGAGTTATACTATATGTCCTGTGACTTTAAAAAAAAAAAAGGTTAATGGCAACCAGTGACACTGTAAAATGCTGATTATAAAATTAAAGAATTCTACAATATTTCATAATTACAAAAAATGGTATATATAAGTATATATGTTACCGGTAACATATATACTATACTATGATACATATATAGTATTATATCAATTAATTTAATAATTTATTATAATCATACAAATATAATACACACCAGCTTTATTTTTAGTAAGCTTTAGCTAGGATAATAAGTGCTTGACCTTTCAATTTCCCTTACCAGATGACAGCCAGAAGTGCTCTTTAAACATAACATAACACAACTAAATCAAACATGAATTCTCACAAACTAAATTCTGTACTAGTTGCACAATCTATTAATTTCCGATGACTTAAATGATTGTGACAGGCAGCATGCTAAGGTCAGCAACTGTGATAATGCCTCTTTACATGGGTAAAAGTTTCATGGCATATAGGTCATCGTCTTAAGGGGAATCAACTGTGCAACTCTTCAGCACGGTTGCACCATGATCTTTCATCCTGCAGCCTGCAGCCGAAAGTGAAATGCAAGAAAGAAGGCAAGTGCTCAAAGCAAAAATCTGCTTCCAGGACAATCCATTATATCTGACAAGTTAAATGTTCCATGGTAGACCATATGGCATCAGAGCAGGGCCGACAATGGAAGAGGGAAGCTCAGCAAATGCATCACAATTAAGGTGTTTTGGCTACAGTTTTATTCTTTGAATGACTTACTTTTTTCCCTGCCTAATATAAATAACACCTTTTATCTACATCACAAAATAACATTTTGAATTTGTGCTGTCACATTAAGTAACTTACTGAGTTCTATTTTAGTAACCCACCACATAAACACCAACACAAAATTATTTTGCTGGATTATTTTTCTGCTTATTTCTATTCTATTATTTATTTTTTCCAACTATCCACTCTGGCACCAAGCTTTCATATAATGAATGAATGATAAGACAATATATACAGAACAAATTAGGCCTTAACTGACAAAGTTAATGTGCAATCTTATAATGTAAAGCATCATTATACTTATTTTAACAAATTCAAAGATTGAGAAATAAAAGAACACTTTCTTTTAAGGGATTTAGTAATACTTTGTTTGTAAAAGGCCTTAAAAGGTTTTTAAAAATGGGATACCAGTAAAACTAAAGTTAAAGAAAAGAAAGGCTCACATTTACTCACATGAACAAAAAAAATACCTAGGTATTCTAGTATTTTATAGTAATAAATAATTTTCACATAAAATATTATTTATGTCATGTAGGTTATGCAAAGCAAATATGTTACTCTTGAAAAAAGTACATTAAGCATTTCAATAATATGATCATAAATTATAGCCTAAAAAGAAACCAATTCCTGATTCAACTTCTCTAGAAAAATTACGCCTTTTTTAACAGGAATCTACAAAACTTGTAATTTTGTGTTTTAATACTAACATGTATGATTAATATTTCTTCTATTTATTACATTTCATTTCATATTGTTTTCTTAATATTTGAAAGTTAAAATGTAAATTCTAAGTTTACCACGCATTAATGAATATCACAAAATTTCTCAGTGATCATCCTCAGAAAACTTTGTGCTAGAATGTAATATGCTTTGCTTTCAGATTAATCCAAGATTTTATTTATATGTTCTAAGGGAAAACCTCAGCACAACGTTAGAATAAAAAAGTATTACCTTTAATTAAGAGCCAAACAGGAACAGCTACTCACACACATACATTCACACAGTCATGAGATAAAGAGAGAGATAATTAACCACTTAACCCACAATAATTTTAAGAAAGCCAATGCATAAACAAAGCAGAAGGCATGGATCAACAAATCAGCAAAAAAATAGGCAAAACGGTAAAAACCTGTACTGTCACAAGAGCCCAACTGTTCACTTTGGTTGGCTCACACCAATGTAGCCCTCCCGAAACTTAACATCTTTCTTGTTTTCTGTCTGTAACCTCAGGCCAATGGTTGTGCCATTGACCTGCATACCTCCTGACTTAATGACTTTCATGGTTAGACATGGCTCTAGCCCTCACTTCAGGGATGACTACTGTGACTTGGACAAAAGAAAGACTTCTTTCTAACAGTATCTGGAGGCCCTGAGCCTTTAGTTAAATGCAGACCACCACAGCACCTAAAGAAGTCATCTCACTGCCTTATCGCTTAAAAGACAAACCTCTTTCAACCAGGTGGCCTCCAAAACTTCCCCTTGTTTTGGCCTGGTAGAACTCTGCCAAGACTTTCCTCCAATGTCTCCTCATAGTAATCTCTCTGTTCACTGGGTTACCTATTACAATACATACTGCTTACGGTCTCGTAGTGAGTTGGTGGTGGAAACTGACCAAGATACACCTTAGCTTTAAAGTATAGCGGAAAGAAGAAAAAAAGACAATGTTTAAACAGGTGACTACACACAATACCATGACGTAATTGTACATGATTAACTAGAAATATGTTACTTTTACTTAACGGTTGTAGCCAAGTCAAAACTTGCTTTAAAAACTTGCATGTGCTAATTGACATTCAACAACATATTACTATTCTTGGGTCTCATGATGAACGAGTATAACAACCTTACCTCAAAATTTGTCTTGTTTATCTGAAAAATCTCACATACCTTGTAGGGCATCAATTTTAAATACAGTATGGTAGTTTAGTTTGTTATCTTCTAAGTAGCTTGCCTGTTGAACCAAAGGAGACAGGGCCTCCTTTTCTTAACCTGTTTGAATCTGAATTTTTGCTTGGAACTCTTAAGGCTTACATGATATAATACTGAATTGAACACTTGGAGTCTAAATAACTCACAAAATGGCAATTTCAAATATCATGGAACTGCCTCAGAAGATCTGCAAATGACAAAGAGGAGATAGCATAATCATCAAGCTGGGAATATGGGCTTATTCCCTCTAAAAATTGTTCATTAGTAAATCAGCAAGAGTTTGGAGGCACAGTAGTGACCAATATGCAGTTTCATCACCAAGTATGTAGGATGTCAGCATTAGAGGCAATAATGGTCAGAGGATGGAGTTTGGTGGACGATTCCCCTTGAACTATGAGTATTTTATCACTGTTTAATTAATGTTTTTATGTGCAGGAGTGTGCGCCTATGCACTCTAGTGGAAAACTGCAGGTAATGGACCTATGATCATCAAAGCAGCATTGGATTTCATAAATTGTTATGTTTCATTCATTTGGTTCTATGCATAACAGTTAATATTGCTGGTAATCCACTTAGAGAAAGTATTTGTCATAATCTGTACAATATGCTATTTCACATATCCTGCAGATAACCAATAAGGCAGAAGCAAAAAGCACTTAGAAAAATGTGACTAAAATGTGTTGTGAATCCCGAAAAAACAAAACAAAAATAATAAAAATTAAATTTAATTAAAATTTAAAATAGAGAAAAATTCAGTATTCGGTGTAATGATTCATTTTAATAAACACGTTGAACTATGATAATTCCAGTTAGAATGGACTTCTGACAAGATTACATCAACATATACCTAAAACAAGTTACATAATTTGGTTCAATTTTTTTTATACAGTCGTTTGAATAATATTGCATTTTGCATATGGGACAATGCACAGGGCATGCTACAGTCAATCCTAGGATGGACAGTGACAAAGTATTGAACTTTAAACAATTTTGATTACATTTTACTTTTCACTGACCATTCTGTAGACCGTTCAGAACCTGGTTTATCACAAAAAACATTAAGATTGAAATAGAGTTGGTACTTATTGTACACTGGGTCTGTTTACAGTTGGAAAGTGATTTAAGGTACCCCTATTTTGCTACCAGTCTTAACAG
This sequence comes from Erpetoichthys calabaricus, assembly GCF_900747795.2. Classification (NCBI taxonomy): domain Eukaryota; kingdom Metazoa; phylum Chordata; class Cladistia; order Polypteriformes; family Polypteridae; genus Erpetoichthys; species Erpetoichthys calabaricus. The sequence continues at coordinate 218,397,149 of NC_041398.2, read as the reverse complement.
AGGGTTAAAAAAAATGAACATTTTATAATAATTTTTATTCTTCACATACTTTGGATATTATTACCCAGTTCTATGCTGGAACTAAATGGTACATTGTAGAAATGTGTGAAAACAACTACATCTTCACTTGGTATTTATTTTATGTTTTGTCAGTTATAATTTGCAAATGTTAATATTTGTATACCTTTAATCATACTGTCTTTTACATAAAATCTTTAGTGTGTTCTGGTTTTCATTCTCTTGGAGACAAATTACTTTTGAAGTAGCAAATGTTAAACTGCACGTGTTTTCCATTTTCTACCCAAATAGGCAAAGCAACCCACACTGAGATGTACTGAGCACTGTGACGCAATATTCAGGATAATCTAATTAGTAAGAGAAATTTCCCTACAAGTGCATATATCATATATTTTTTACACCTTGAATGAAACTAATAATCCTTAGTTACTTAATTGTTGCTGCTACATTATTCACCGTCATGTGAAAAAGTTAAGTGCGCACAATTGAAGATGTTGATGTTTTCCATTTAACTGAACAGAAACACAGTAGATCATCATGCACACTGTGCCTACAGATATATATGAATAAAAACACAAGCAAAATGTGCCTTTTCAAGCATTTATTCAACAAAAATAACAATAGTTGTACAGGCCTACCGAGTGAAACTTTAGAACATCATTGGTCTCAGAAGATGGTATTGCCCTTTTGAGCAGAAATTACTTCTTTTAGGTGTTTTCCACAACTGCCCATCAGTCTCCAACACTAACTTGATGACCACCATTAGTGGCAAAATGTTGAACGTTTTCTTGCATGTACTGTTTCTTCTAAATCCCTCCACGCCATTCCAATGGAATTCAAAATAGGACTTTTACTACGCTTGTCCATAACCACTCATTTCTTTTATTTTCCCAAACCATTTCTTCATGGACTTGTTAGTATGCGATGGATCATTACTTTGATGAAAGATCTATTTCCAGTTCAAGTTCAACTTTCAGACAAATGGCTTCATACTCTCCTCCAGTTCGCTTTGATATGATGCAGAATTCATAATTGACTCATTGCCTGCAAGCTGTCCAGGCCCTGTGGCAGCAAAGCAACCCCAAATTATAACATGGCTGCCACCATGCTTCATAGATGGTATGAGGTTCTTCTCCTGAAATGCCATCTTCAATTTGAACCGACAATGTCCACTATTGCTGTGGCCAAACAACACCATCTTTGATTCATCTGTCCTGAACATGTTGTTCCTGAAGACATGGTCTTTGCCTAGATGTTCAACAGCAAACTGTAGTCTTGCTCTAATTTTTTTTTTTAGACAGGAAAGACATTCTCCTGACACACCTTGCATGAAGGTCATATTTTTTGCAATCTCTTTCTGGTTGTAGATGCATGCACTTTGACAGCAATGCTTTTATGAGTTAACCTGCAGATGCCAGAATGAAATTGTGGGGTTACTGGAGGCTTTTTATTAGTATCAAATGGTCAGCTCTGGGGCTAAATTTGGTGGGCTAGCCAGTCCTGGACAAATTAGCGGTCATTAGAAATCTACGCCACTAGCAGATGATTTTCTTTACAGTGAAATGATTGATTTCAAATAATTTGGCACTCTTTTTAAAATCCCTTGCCAGACTCACAGGCATCCACAACCTTCTTTCTGAGGGCCTTAAAAAGCTCTTTTGATCTTGGCATGATGACACCACACATGTCAATAGCAAAGAGAACACCAGACCCTTGATATACAAGGTTTAAATATGACAGGTTCCACCTGCACACTCCTAAAGAGGTTCTAATCATAGGCACCTAATCTGGAACACCTGATTCACATTTTATGGATTTGAAGAGGTGATAAATGTAGGAGTGTACTTACTTTTCCTATATGACAAACCTGCATTTCTCTCATTTAGATTATGAATACACCATGTTAATTTTATGTATCATTTGTTCAAGTATATCACCATTATCTGCAGACACTGTTTGCATAAAGATCTACTATTTGCCTGTTTAAATATGTTAAAAAAGATCAACAATTTCTATGAGGTGTGAGAAAAAGGGTAACTTGTAGGATCAATGGGTCTTACTATGTTAATGTCTTCTCACAAAGAAGTTAGAAAGTGCACTAAGATGTATGGTTAAAAATGCAAGTTAATGATAATTAAAAAAAAATATTCAGGTATTAGGAATAGCTTAACTAAATGTGTGCAACTACTCCTGTTTGAAAAACATACAAAAGTTAGCAAAAGAGGAGCCTGCTATTGAAAAAAATCACCCTTGGGCCACATACAACAAACATGTTCTCTATGGATCTTTTGCAAATAGGGCAGGATTCAAGTGCATATCATATGTGCCTGCCTAGTGGGATCAACTCAGGGTGGAGTGTTGCCAGTATGATTAGAAAGCTGTTTACATTGGTGCCATGACTCACATTTGTTATATTTTGGTCCAACTGATTATAAAGATTGATTTTTTTGTTCTCTGCATGGAAGTCAGGTCCTAAGTTCATGCTCCTAGTGCCAAGTATGAGCAGCCCACAGAATGTGTGCAGACAGTACTAATAAAAGGCCAGTACATTACTGACATGAAGTGGATTCATCAGAGGAGTCCTCCTTTGTCTCAGATGTTCACAGTGGATGTTTCTCTCTATGCTTGCACTGACAGCCATTTAAGTCAAAGGAGACGTTCTTTGGCTCCTCTCACTAATAGAACTTTTAAATAACATGGGCACCTTTTCTGTAGCAGACTAAATCCACTTGAACTCTGTTATGTGCTCATGGTTCTTATCACAGCTTTTAGATTTTAAAGATCTAATTCACTATATACAAAATCTATGAATACGAACATGAAATATTAGCTCTTAACTCTCTCCATTTTAAAGCCAAGAAAAACTAACGGATTCAAGAATACATTAAAGATCCTCCTGTATTTTCTTTGGAAAAATAAGAGAGGAAAAAAGTTCAATATGAATTCCCCTTTTCAACGCACTGATAGAAAAACAAACATCATTCTGCAATGTTTATGAGTGATAAATAAATTGCCTAATTAGGTCAAGAATTCCACACCATTCAATGACTGATGACAGCAAAGCAGTCGAACTCTTAACAAGATCCCTCTTTTTATAAACGTTTTAATTCAATCAAAACTTCATCACTCTAATTAAGTTAGGAGGTCAGATGTTTCAGCAATTTTGGATTGCACATTGTGCAAAAGCCAAAAATGCCCCTCATTTAATTGCCTAAAAGCTTGATAAAAATATTAGAAGCACAAACAGCTGGAGCCTTATAATAAAAAGAAGCAAGGTCACAGATTATAATGAGCCATTACCCACACCTCTGAGTAGTTTTAATGACTGTTAGAAATAATAGGGATTATAACTGCTATAATAAGATAATCAAAACTTCAACTAGTTGGTTCAAAATGCATAACATTCAAAAGAAAAAAAACACAATGCTTAAAAGTAATTATTTTAAAATATGTATACATGTATATACTGTATGTAAATCCTACTGATTTTATACAAATAAGCTACTACCTGATATTCTGCAAACTAATACTATTTTCTAATGATTTAAAGCTCAGATGGCCAGGACCTTTATGAGAAAGAAAAAAAAAAAAAAATCACACACACTTGACACACAAAGTACTCTGCGGATAATAGGACCTGATTCTCAGCTTCAAAATATAGGTAGATTGTGTCACTGGGTGTCTGAAAGGAATATAGCCAATGGTGGTGAACCATGCTTACACATACCACGATAAGTTGCAATAACAACACAATTCTAATTAACATGTGAAAAAAGTTGTTTTTTCAGTACAAAATATATTATTTTGCTGCAAATACACATGCCCATTCCAATTTAGTAACAATAGTATTTGTTCAGTACTTTTATTTAATGAGGTAGTTGT